>NC_090892.1:68880575-68913075 GCF_036669925.1 Montipora capricornis | reverse complement strand
AGAAGCCTCCAGACTGAAAGGAACATGTTACGTCACAAAGCCCATGAAATTAATGCTCCACAGGTATGGGAAGCATTGCACAAAGTTTGTTGCCTTTTAAAAGAAAAGATCAAAGCTGCGAAAACAACAAGCAATGCCTTAGGTATCATCTAAGGTATCATCTCTTCATTAATAAAGCCTTAGATATCATCTTCTAAACCTAAAGAAGTTTGGCGAGTAATACACCGAATCCTTCACCCTTCGTTACACCCCCTGAGACTTGATGTAAATATCCTCAATAGATACTTTGCAAATACTGCTCAACGCACTCTTGGATCTACCAACGTCGAACCTAAAGACAACTTATTCAGTTTCATTGACACATTGAAACCACCAAAACTGGAAGATGAAGCCTTCAAGCTGCGGCAGGTTACACGAAGTGAGGTAGCGAGGGAGATTAAAAGGATTCGGAATGACACATCTACCGGCCCAGATCAATTTCCTATTAAATTCATCAAACCAGTGACAGATATCATAGCTGGCCCACTTACCCATATTATCAATACTTTTATAAAGATTCCATCTTTCCTAGAAACATAGACGATTCTTAGAATAAGACCGTTACCAAAAAGTGAAAGTATTGAAAGTGAATCAGATATGAGGCCCAGATCCATTTTGCCAGTAGTATCGAACGTATTTGAAAGACTTGTCCATCAACAGATTGTGTCTTTTATCGATTCACATGACTTGCTCAAAGATAACATATCAGGCTTTAGGAAAGGTCACTCGGACAACCACTGTACTCTTAAGGATAAGGGACCACATTATCAAAGCTATAAAAAAGGGAAGAGGTTACACTTATGATCCTCGCCGACTTCTCAAAAGCATTTGACACCATCAAATATAAAACTGTCCTGAAGAAGCTCAATTATCTTGGGTTTTCAAAATCTTTCCTTAACTGCACCATCGAATGCTTAACTGACAGGTGGCATTTTGTCCAAGTGGAGGATAAAACATCAGACCGTCGCAGAGTTAACTTTGAGTGCCACAAGGACCTTTAATATTCAACCTCTATGTTGCAGATCTCCACGCCCTCGTTAACATGCAATGTCACCAATACGAGGGTGATACTGCACTGCAAACCATCAAACCTCGAAAGTTATAAACGTGACTTAAACAAAAGCTTATGTAATTTTGAGGAGTGGTCTAGCAATGCAGATTTAGTAATTAATCCATCAAAAACCAAAATGATGGTCCTTTCTACAAAACAGTTGTCATCTGCCCGTTCCCTAGAAGACTGAAATATTAAGATCGCAGTAAATAACGAGAACATCGAGCGTGTAACGTGTACTAAACTCTTGGGGACGTATATTAATCAACATCTGAAATGGGAAGACAACGTTAAGTACATTCGTACCTCTTGTTACGCCACACTAGCAATGTTTCGCAAAGTTAAAAATCGGTTGCCTTTCCATATCAGGAGAAACCTTGCCCAAGCACTTGTCCTATCGAAATTGTATTATAATGACAGTCTTCATCACTCGCTACCGGAATATTTAACAGCACGTCTTCATAGAGTACAAAAGGCAGCTGCAAGCTTTGTCAATGGTAAATATGCAACAACGCTTGATATCCTGAAATTGAATTGGTCACCGGTGACTTCTGAACAACGCGAATGGCATATTCTTAATTAAGGTAATTTCCATGAAAATGACGCACTATCCAGATTTTTTTCAAACTTGGCACAATTGATAGAGGGTCTCAACGGGGGTATAGCAAACAGGGTACACGATTAAAAGTTTCGCGATATCACGGTGCACGCTTAATGTTTACATCAAATAATTTTTCCGAGCTTAGGAAAAGCTACAAACAACACGGTTATCTGGACAAAATAATTCACGACACACGGTTAATTTTTTCCCTTTTTCACGACACACGGTTAATTTTTTGGACGCCGGTTTCACGTCACACGCTTAACCCCATTGAGACCCTCTTGATATTCATTCACGGGACAATTCATTTTAAAAATGCAATAAAAAGATTGGTCACCGACCTTGTTTTCGCACTGTATGTTTGTTGTTATGTAGCAAAAGCTACTGAATACTACCGGAAACTTGAATCTGCTTGTTTATCTGGGCTATAATCTTTAAGTAAAGTGATTTCAAATTGCTAACCTTGCAAAGAAATGTAAGCAAATTTCACCGCTACAGTCATCACCTTGCACTCAGTATCAGGCTCCAAATGCAGTTTCAAGTCACTTATAGGTAAATACTACAACTTCTACTATCCAACTTTTTTTCTCCTTAAAATATGTTTTCCGTGTACCTATTACGAGTAAATAAAACCATTTGAAATAGGGGGTCACCGTGCTCGTTTCTTCGGAACACGATGGTAAATGCCGGATGGCGAAAGGACTGGAGCGAGTTCCAAAACCGAGAAGAGTTATTATGATTGCACTTGAAAGCTCTTGAACAGCAAAAGCGGCCTTTGTTGCCTTTCTTCAGATGGCCGGCGTGAAACCCCGCCATCTCCTAAGTCGCAATGTTATGTGCAGTATGAGATACGCGGTGCAAGACAAGGAAATCACCTTAAAAGTATACACAAGAGTTTATACAACGAAGACTGGCCAAATTATTTAAGACTAGAGACTTACGAAAATAATCGAAACTTATTCTCCAGCAAGGGTATACAGCTTCAAAGATCAATGATCTCCAATACGTTTCCAGATGAAGCTGCTAATTTATTCAATAACCTTCCCCTTTCCTTAAGAAACTGCATGAACTCAATTTTATTTTTTAAGGAGACAAAGAAATTGCTACAAGATAATGCCAAGTCCAGATTATAATTTTCTTTTTTTCACTGTAAATATTAATTATTTAGCGTTTTTTTTTTACAAAGCCTTTCCTAAGTTCGTTTTAATTGTAAATAACTTTAATGTAGATATTAACGGATGAAGAGCCACCTTGTGGAAATACTGTTAATAAAATCATCATCATCATCATCATCATCATCATCATCATCATTATTATTATTATTATTATTATTATTATTATTATTAGACGCCATGCAAGGTTTCATTTCCACTCCCTACTGAGCTCAGTGGAGTGGGTGACCCTCCCTTCCTTTATTTTTGTGGAATCTGCAAAAATCTAGTGACCAGCCGCAACCAGGGTACTTTATGTACTTTCTCGAGAAAGGAAGAGAGAGGGCCCTGGGAACGAGGTTGTTAAGTTGACTCGTGACAAAACAACAGTCGCAGGTAGGCATTTATAGATTATGCTAGTAAAAGTGGCATATTATGCTAGTAGCATTGCTTTTTTTTGGCCAAATTATGCTAACATTATGCTCTTTTTTCCAAATTATGCCACCGTTTTTTTAAATTATGCTCTTTGAAAAAATGCAAATAAGTCCAAAATATATATTTTTTTTAACTAGAAACCGTTCGTCTACAGGAAAGAAACGCAACAAATCCACAATTAATTTCAAATAAACATGTGGTTCAGGTTAACATGCACACTAGTACTAGATAAATGTGACTTCCGGTTTCGGTGCACCTTAGACCCTCGCTCAGAGCTTCACAGTGAACTACAAATGCTACTAGTTTAACTAAAACTTTAAATATCGATTAAGGTCACCAAGTGCTTGAGACTAGAGACAAAAAATTATCAAATAATAGCATCAAAAATGATCTGATAATTATCAAAATGCGCAAAATATGCTAGCATTGCTACTTGGCAGAAATTATGCCAGTTTGCTCTAATTATGCCAAAAATTATGCTAGCATAATCTATAAATGCCAAGTCGCAGGGCAGTCTGGTACGTTTGCGTTTACATGTACTATTATTTAATGTATGCCAATATATTGTGACACAATTTGCTCGCGTTACGTTTTCAAGAGTCATTCGAACACCAACCTTATTAGTGTGCTCGGGGTGAAACCCCTTCAGCACAAGGAAATGAGGTATGAACGATAAAGGCGGAGTTATTTTTCTAAGATACGATATCAAAAGACAACTAACAAATAAGCTCACATGAAGGTCAGTTTTAAGTTGATTCAAATTACGTAAATTTGCACATTTGACTCATTTATGCCATTTCCTACGTGGCAAAACAAAAGAAAACAGTAACTATCACCGAGCAGTCTGGCGGCTCTAGCCCGCAAGTGACGTGACTTTTTTTTTAAATTTATGCGAAGAATTCGTGACACAATTCGCTCCCGTGACTGTCCATGAGAGTTTTGATTAGAATGCGCCGGGTAAGCCCCTTCAGCATAAGGAAATGACAACTGTGACACTGTAGTTTACAGAAGACTTTTTACGGTCCTCCTTCGTACCTTGCACTTTCATCACCGAAGACCTGGTTTTGCTAGGACCGCTTCTATAGCGCAAATCTGCAGCATTTCACTGCGAATTTAAATTTGCTCAGCTTCCATTCTAGGTGGATACCTAACTTATGCAAAGCAAAATTACAAGGTAAGTACTAGACACTGTTTCGTTAGTCAATACTGATCAGAATGTGAAAGTATCTATTTACCGCTTTATTTACAAGCATGCGTAAATGCCGGGCTCGATCTCAAGAATCTCGCTCGTGTTTCGCTTCGTAGTTTGATTTCCAAATGAAATTAATCAACTGCGGTGTAATTTGCCAACTGTGATTATTTCCTTGTTGATCCTCAGAGTTTCCTGCTATTAACCGCATTAAAGCAAGCGGCGCTCACCTCCTCCTTTGTTCCTCTACCATGAGTAAGTAGTACTACTCAAACATATTCGTATTGGCTTTTAATTGTAGTCTATAATTCTCGAAATATTGTGTCTGAAAAGCATTAATTTTGAATAGTTTCCGGGTTGGTTAATCCGGGTTGGTTAATCCGGGTCATTTTAAAAGAATCTCGTTTTGCGAGTGATTCTAGTGCAGATTGTGAAAAGAACTTTTAACCCATTTTTGGACCTTATTTATCGAGAAAATGCCTCAACTACAGTCTTAAACCAGCACCCAAGCAGACTGGATATTAATATGGTCAAAACGTTTTTCAAGCATCAAGAGGATTCTTTAAGCCTATTCAGTTTATTTCGAAAATATGTTTTGTCTCGAAGAGTTAATATGTGCTTCTCGTGGTTCGCTTGCAGAAAATAGGCCTAATTAAAGAGGCCATATTAAAGTGTGTAATCATTTCACACCTCCTACAATACAAAGTATCGTTAAGGTAAATTATAAAGCGTGGGTTCTCAACACCCCATGCCCTTGGGTAAGGATGTAAAGCTGAACTTGAAATCAGAGATAAAAGATTGACATTTTCGGATACATATAACGCACACTTAACATGTTTATGATGAACTGAACAGGCAGATTCGGACAGTCCTAGCCGCGGTGGAATGACCGGAAATGGGAAGCTGAGTAATAAGGTTGTCCCTTGCCGGTATGACGAAATCGTTTTATCGGAATTGCCGACAAGGAAATAAAAATAAAGAAAAACCTCCGAACGTATAAGATACAATTAACCTTAATTTTTGTAGCTTCTTCAGGCCAATCAGCTTGGAATCCAAACGACCCACTGAGTGAAGGTGTCATTTACGAAAAAAGGCTGGCGGATGACATTGGGCAACAGTGGAGAGATTTAGCACGTGCATTGGGATTTCATCATTCCATTATTGAAGATATTCAACAGGAAAAAGGCAACTCTAAGGAATGCTGCATAGAGGTCCTTGTTCGCTGGCTTCGCCAAAACGGAAAAGGGGCTACTGCCGAAAAGCTTGTCGAAGCTCTAACGAAAATAGGGCTTAAGAATTTAGCTGACAGATTCCCGATCAAACCAAGCGATACAAACCGAGTAAGTCCTTCTGATGTATTTTTCGGACTAAGGTCACCTTTACTAAAAAAAAGTTGATTTACCACGGTAAACTGTTTTTTCTAACTAAGAAATCAAGTCAATATGGCCGAAGTTTCATGTCACTGGTTTGCGACATTTGTCTGACGGCCTGGTATAGAAGACGCTGTGAGTTACCTCATTCACCGATTGTTTTCAGTTCCAGAAAGACAAAATGGAAGAGACAATACGCGATATTTGTGAGCAACTGATTAGTTTCCTGAAAGAGGTCATAATTGAATAGATGTTTTCCGCACTTCCTATTGTAGATCTGGCTTGCTGTACTGAGGACTTTTTCTTTCTTCTTTTTCCTTTTGGAGCTAGAATTCTAAGGAAAACAGCAAAGTGAGAGAACTAGAAGACAGGGTAAGCCATTAAACAATTCATCAATCGATCAATCAGTTTGAATCAGTCAACATTTATTTGCCTTGTCAATATGAGGACAAGTAGGGCAAGAAAGTCGCTGTTTAAGGACAGAATTTTTAGTAGGCTGGCCTCGATCAAGTTAAACGAGTTTGACTCAACAGTTCCTCCTCAACATTTTCAGAGAAAGTGAGCTATGATTCTCGCAGTTATGAACGCAATTTTATAAATTGTGTAGGGAAGCCTGAAAAATTCAGGACTTCAACGGGGTTTGAACCCTTGACTTCGCGACGCCAGTGCGACGCTCTAACCAACTGAGCTCATATATAGATTTAGCCAAGCCTAAAAGCGGTGCTTCGTTTTCTAACCCCAGAAAGCAATAGAGTACAAAATTAATCGTCATTAGTGTACTAGTGCAGTTTACCGTGAGCAAACGCCTCTGTGCTGACAGCAGTAAACAAGCAAGCTTTGCAAACAATAACAATCAATTTTAATCAACGACTAAAACTGAAATAAAATGCGCAGTAATCTCTTTCACAACAATTTTCCGTTTGAATGATAATCTTTATGCACAAGTCAAAGTAAATCCTCGCCCATCCCAACCCGGGCCATACCGGGGAATTGCGGGAACTTAAACTTATTTTAACTCGACTCAGTTCCCCCGCAGGCGGGGAGAGCGCAAAAATTCACGATCTTCACCTACGAGATCGGGGAGTAAGCGGGGACTTCACTGTAGACCCCCAAATTTCGGACAACTCGGATCTTTTGGGCAACAAGAAAAACACCTGTTAAAGAAATGTTCTCCCTCGTCGCTAAATTTTACAAAATCGACGGCGAGATTCTGGAAGCAGAGCAGAAAATGTCCGCGAGTTTTCATCGTGTGCGGGGATCAGGCTACATGACTGTTCCAGAAATACTGGAGACAATGCACGAAAATGATCTATTAATTTAAAGTTTCCACAGTTTTCTAATGTGGTCACATCCTTACAGTGATAACTGCTACATCGTGTTCTGCAGAACGATCATTCAGTGCGTTGCGCAGATTGAAAACTTACCTCCGTGGCACCATGGGGCATGCAAGAATGTGTCCGCAACATCGCACTTTAATATTAACATTGAAAGGGCATATGCCAACGCTGTAGTCAACAATGACATGGATCGATCGTATCATTGACGTCGTCAAAATGGCAGAGATAGCTATTTCTTTTGACATGTTTTATGAGCTCATATGATAGATACATATGTAAGAATATTTTCACTTCATATGTAAGCCTGTGTTAATGCATCGTATGACCCTCGCTTCTCTTAGACTGTTTCGTAAAAATTTTGGTAACTTGCGAGAATTATTTTGGCAAATGGTTCACCGCACAACCTGGCAAAAAAATACCCGTACGCTTATGGATCGTCGGTTTCTTTTTCACGCCGCATGCATGGTAGTTTTGCATACAATATCTTTCCCCTTAGGTCACAAAGAGAAGAATACTGTTTAACAAAAATTGCCGTTGAAAGAATAGTGATTTGCAAAGAGCATATATTTTGTTTCTTTTCTTTCATATGATGTTAATTTCCCGCCAGGAAAATTGCCCGAACACTCCCGTCCCCTGAAGTTGTCCTGCTTCCCCACCTTCACCACAGTCTGTACGGACGGGCGTACGCTGACGTCATAACCAAAATTTCTCGAAAGGATAGATTTCCCCAAAAAATCTTGCCCATGGTCCTCCGCTGGCGCGCCTAAGCTCCGCTATAAAGCCACTGATGATGGGAGCTGGTCATTTGTGGGTTCAAAAACTTTTTCAATGTACATAGTTAAGGGTCATCATTTCGATTCCACGGTTGAGAGAAGCGTCTGTGTTACTCTGAATAGACGACATGTAGAGGGTGTGTGGATGGATAATTTGATTCACTTTGGTATCCTAAAAAGTTGAATTACCGTACTTATTCGGCTACAAGCCGAGCTCAGCTATAAGCCGAGACCCCAAACTTCTTACGGAAAAAATCAACTGGATTGACACGAATTGTAAATGCATAATACTCGGCTATAAGCCGAGACCCATTTTAGTATGACTATGGAATTTTCGTAATTTAAAATACAAATTGACATTGACTGAAAAATTATACTCAAAGCAATCAAATGAACACGAAAGATAAGAAACAAACAAGCGACGTGATCGTGAGGTGACGAATAATATTAAACAATTACTGACCTCACAGGAAACGTGTCTTCGAAAAAGTGAAGCGTTTTATAAAAAGTTATTCGACTGGAAACCTTACAACCTCGCTGTTAAACTTATAATAGTTGCCAAAGCAGAAGCTGTAGAAAATAACTCAGAGATTGCTGGAGAATACGGCATGGTTCTGTCGCTGCAGGAAAGATGAGACAAATCTTTTTAACGGGGAGCTTATTGGGGAGTGTATTCTGAGCTTGATCAACGACCGTTGGCGTGGTTTTCAGAGCAAAGAATTCAAGGTAAGATTTTCCCTTTAATGCATACGGTTTTTTCGCTTGGAAAAGATCGCTACAAGAAGAAATCCACTTGCGTTTTTGTCTCAAGTTTGCTCTGGTGTCATGTCACAAGCTTGTTTACACGATCTGTGTCGACAAATGTTGCAATCTTGTTCCCAGACTCCTCGCTCCTTCGATGGCTTGGGGCGATATTGCAGAGGAGATGGTGAGGCGTTCGTGCAAGACTTGTGATACCTCTATAACGCACTTGACGGCACAGAAGATGATGCAGTCTTCGACGAGAATATTCCAGAACAAAAAAAAAGTGAAGACGAGGAAATGGATGACGAATTCGAGACAGACAACGAGGAAGAAGACGAGCAATAAGATCGATCCCAATCACACAACAACATGAGCAGCTCCTTTACGAGCCACCAATTAATAAAAGTCCATACTACACCAACAACTTCTCTTCATTTTACAAGTTCGGCTTGTAAGTGAATACACGTTCATTTTTACTGTTTTAATTTGCTGAGAAAATTTTTTTTATCAAAAATACTCGGCTACAAGCCGAGACCCCTTCTATGGCTTTAAATTTGCCCAAATTGAGTGAGGATTTGTGTTAAAATTGCTCGGCTTATAGCTGAATAAGTACGGTACACCACAATGGTCTCAAACCTTGGAATAGGAAATTGCTTATGGAAAAATATAATGAAATAATGGGGAGTGCGCTAGTTTACAGTTAAATCTTTCATTAAATAGATAATTGCTTCTTACATTCTACAACTGATTGAGAAATAAAAAGGAATTTTCAATGCTAGTGAGTACATTTGGCAGTAGGTGTATTCAACTCATGGGCTCCTGGCGTATTTTATACACATTGAGAAAGACTGGCGCTTATATATATGCAGCCTATTCAAAACTTAGCAAATATCATGAATATCGACTAACCAGGCAGGACAGGCTGACTCAGGCGCGAGACATCTTCTCGAATACCCGTTCACTTTTCGGGGTTTGTCAAAGTTCTGCCACCAAACTTTGAACGTCCTTAAAGTGTCCATTTAATGCCGCCTATTTTAAAGGTAGAGCTAATTTATATCGAATCGTGAACGTGAAAATTTGAGTCTGTCTTCTTTTTGTATTGCGTAGGTCTCCAAAATGGAGAACAAGAATATTAAGGAATTGGAGGAGGAGGTATGGAACAGCGAGTCAGAGTATAATAGTGGCTTGCATTTGTGGTTACGCAAACAAAATAGCGCCTAAAATAGTTGAGGCAGTTCATTCAAAGAGTAGCCGAGAGCACTAAATAGGACGGAAGCGCAAGCTTTAAATTGGTCATTGCAACCTTGCGAAAACGTTTTTAACCTAAATTCGACGCAACGCGAGGAATTGGGTTGAAAGACTCAAGCGCGAGGCATTTTTCGGCTGTTCTGCTAGATTCTAGAATACCCGTTCGTCAAAGCTCTACCACCAATCTTCGAACGTCCTTAAAGTGTTCATTTCATACAGCTTATTTTAAAGGTAGAGTTAATTTATATGGAATCACGAACTTTTACGTCTGTCTTGTTTTTGTATTGCGTAGGTCTCCAAAATGAAGCACAACAATAAGAAATTGGAAGAGGAGGTAAGGGACAGCGAGTCAGAGTAAAATAGTAGCTTCTATTTGTGGTTACGTAAAAATAGCGCCTGAAATAGTTGAGGCAGTTCATTCAAAGTGCAGCCGAGAGCACTAAAAGGGACAGAAGCGCACGTTTTAAAGTTGGAGCTTTAGATTGTTCATTGCAACCTTGCGAAAACGTTTTCAACCCAAATTCGACGCAACGAGGAATTGGGTTGAAAGAAAAGGAAATCACCTGGCTTATACCAGACAAGTTACTCGGAATTTCGAAGCAGGCCAGTCTAGATCAAGTAAAACTTGGTGACCTACATCTTGACTTAAAATGGGTGTGCTACAACATGACCTAATTACAAAAGAAACTTATTTGACTTTGGCTAATTTCTTGCCTGGTAACTACTGATATGGAGCAAATCCTCGAAAGAAAGAGGAAAGTTACCTGAATAAAACACAGTTTCATGCCATTATGACATGTAGGACACTCTAATCTCCTGAGAGACACTCTTTTTATGTCGGAAACCAGGAGCTTATCAAGGGACACCTGTATCTAGATTAATTCCTCGAGTCAACCCTTTCCCTTGTAAATTTATTTTTAGGAACAGGTTTTTCCCGCGAAAAGTATCGTATTTCGATGACGCTGAGCTAGCTTTGTTTTGATTAGCTTTTACAACAGTGGGCGTGCTTAATCTCCCAAGGGAAGCGTTCTATTAATAAGAATACTCGAGAAAGGCAAGTATGGGAAATAGAAGCTCCCCTTGACGAGTTCCCGCGTAAAGACATTTGTCAAGGCGTTATACAAAGCTAACATTAGAGGGTTTTTTCGCGAAGCACGTGAGCGCCATATTTTTTGCATTTAAATGGTTTAAAATTTAGCGTAAAGGCTTTTCCTACCTATTCTTTACAACAAAGGTGTCGAGGCTGCGAGCAAGAAATAAACGAATTGGAGAATGGTGGAAAGCAGGAAATAGAGGCAAATGTGTATCGCGCTTCTAATTTTCTTCCCTTAACAGGACACTAATTTCCTTATTTTGTTATTTCACCCTCTCTGTCTCTCTCTCTCTCTCTCTCTCTCTCTCTCTCTTTAGATTCATCAGTCAGTATTATCTACCCTATTTCTCTAGGACTTTAAAAAAATAATAAAACTACTTCAAGCACCATGACTTCAAAAGAGTGGAAGCTCTAACTGAAAATGAACAGTATATTAGTTAAAAACGAATATCAATATTATAGTTATCATGATATTTGGTTTAAAACCCAAAGAAGGTAGCAAATACTGAATGCTTGGCACATCAGTCAAAAATTCCGTAAAATTTCTCAGTTAAATCGTATTTCAAAGGTCTCCAAGTTAAAGAACATCTCTGCTCAACCCCTCTGGATTAGGTTTATTTTTCGTGTTTTTCCATCTTATTTTTCCATCTTAAGTGTTGCTTGAAGGTATATATTCGACAGCACTTCAAACCCTAAGATTTTTTTGAGATTCCTGGAAAGATTTTGCCCTTTAAATCGCCTAAAAGCAACGTTATTCATATTTTTTCTTTTGGAAACGTCAGCGCTTATTGAGAGGAACTCTTCCGAGCCAATTATTTGGTAGCCAATGAAATTTCAGGTAATTTATCTCCAAAAACTAACATGTAGCAAATACCCGTTTTTGGTCGCAAATACCCAACTTAGCTGTAATTTTTTTCTCGCTAACGTAAATAACGTAAATAATAGACTTGATAGCGAAGATAGAAACAGTTCACAAGATCGCACTTGTTTTAAAGTAATCCTGCCTAAACATAGAAAGCTGTTTTTAAGGCTTATATCATCCTTTTTTGGCCGAAAAATGGACAAAAATCACGTTTTTGGAATTAAAAATTCTTACAAGCGATTTCTTCTAAAAGTAGGCTGAAAACATATTAAATAAAACTGGTCCAAACCATCCGCATAACCCTTTGTGGTATTTTATGGAATGTTTCGCCAAAAACCTGTTTTTCGCAAATACCATCATTCCCCACCCCTTCCCCCTCCAACTAAGTTGATAAGGAAATGGCACTCTTTAGTCTTCATGCTGGTTTGTCTGAATATAAGGTGAGAACTTCTTGTTCATTTTAAGTGAAAAGCAGGTGAAGAAGCTTCTTTTCCAGTAAATATCCATAACCCGCCACTCTTTGTAGATGTTTAGGATATCATAAAGACGAAACTTAGGGTGCGTTCGATTGACCGTATTCTGGAATAGGAATACATGGAATATAAGTTAGAAATCCTTCGTTTTTACAGAGATTCACGTTAAAATTGTCAAATATCTGCTAAAATGCTATTTTAAACATATTTTTATTATCCTTTTTGCTTCGAAACGCGCCAAACATACCGTTTTAATCATTACTCAACGTATTCATATTCCGGAATAGGGTCAATCAAACACGCCCTTCTTATAAATTAAGGCTTGACGGGAGCCCACGAGTAGGGGCATGCCTCTCCCATGCAAGCCCTCTGAATGAACCTTTGTGCGTAGAACGCCACGAGTTCTTCGGCTCTGCGCGCACTGTTTAGATGATGGCCAATCAGAATAAAGTTATTGTCGAACAAAGACAATAAGCAAAAAATAATGTACGCAAATTGATGTAAATGTGAGTCTCCTGGTGAAGTGTTACTTTTAAAAATAGAAAGATATGAGCAAAGGTTGACTCAAGGATATAGCGCATAGGGAGGCTCTTAGTCATGGGCTCCTGGGTTTGAAGGTGAATTGAAATTCCCAAAGGGGTGGGTGTTGAAACAAACAACCCTACTATGTCTCAAATGGCAGGTACATAGCGAAGATATCGTTGACGACACCTAGGGTCCTTTGTTTCTGTGGTTGGCTCATTTGAATAACAAAAGCAACGTTTGTAAAACGTTATCTTCCCTGTTCAATTCGAATTCCACGTAAATCTTCCGATCGTGCATCTGAAGCCCTGTGCGACAACACACTCGCTTAGTAAAATAACAGCATTGCACTTGCATTGCAGAGGTCCATAACTTGATTGGAGTGGAGTGGATTTTTATACCACATCAAGAATATTATATAATCATGCGGAAAAAGTGGCAAATAAAGGACTTAATTATATCCGTTTTCACGCTAATTCCTTACCTTGTGGCACTGTCCAAATATGGTCATGGTAGCGATCACCGAAACCTATAGCTTTGTCACCAGTTGTTGAAAAATAAAACTATTACTTCCTCAATCTTACGTAAATTGCCAGAATTTGAGACTTCTAGACTTGCACTTCATCAGCTATGTAGAACGAGACATTGGACGTTATTTCGCGCTATACTTATTGAATACATTTTAAAATATTGACAGGCAATGTACATGCACCAGGTAAGGTTTAATAGCATCCATCTGTCTCGCTGAGGTTTAGTCTTTTGAACAGTTGCAACTCCTGCTGTGGGTGGACACGTGGTGTGGAAATCATATTGTGGTTTACCATGGTTAACACTATCCTAGGAATGGCACATTAGTGTGCATGGGCATACACTAACGTACATGACCCTACACTAGCCTACACTTGCCTAAATGGGCGTACACTAGCTAGCCCACATGGGCACACACGGGTCCACATGAGCACACACTGGCCTACATGGGCCTTATTGGTAATCTAACACCCAGCCAAATCGGGTACAAAACAGCATGGAAAGGACTAAAAACTGAGTAAGGTCACAGCTGCGAAAACTCATGACTCGTGGCGCTGATTCTGCTGTCGCCTGTGCTCACTCTTCTCTTCGTACTGGTGCCCTCTCCTTCTCTCTCACACTTTGACACTGGTCTTGACGGTAAGCTTCTAGGCATCTTGGTTTTCGGCTATGGCTTCCAGGTCAGCTGGGTTGATGTTGCCAGCCCTGAGATCTCGTTTACAAAAGTCCTTGAATTGAAGCATTGGCCTGCAAGTAGGTCTGGAGCCTGAGGCGAGCTCGCCTTAAAGGATGTCTTCTGGGATTCGGCCATCGTGCATGCAGATGAATGGCCGAGCCAGTGTAGATGTCCCTGAGAGAGGAGGGCAAACATGCTTGGTGTTCTTGATTTGGCCAGTACTTCTTTGTTTGGGATACATTGCAGCCGGGTGATGCCAAGGATCCTCTTAACACGGCGCAGATGGAAGGCATTGAGTCTGTACTCTTAGTAGGTGTACAAAGTTCATGCCTCACTGCCGCAAAGCAGTGTGCTCAGAATACGGTAATTTCATCATACATCATATATCATATCATATATATCTTTATTTACCCTCAGATTTTTAGAGTAGCTTGAAGTAGCTAATATCTCCGAGCATTTACCCTCCCAACCATGATACACCACAGAAGACAGACCACAACACCGGGAACTACATGCCCTACTGTTTGCGACAAGTGTGCGCGTTCTTTTACGTCCCACAGGATTATGAACATCGAAGGGTTGTGAGACGGGACCTCCGGCTTATCGTCCTTATCCGAGAAGACTAGAGAGTCTAACCATTTGCAGAAGTAATTACAAAGGCAGCACTTTCTCCTCAGTTATTTAAAGACCCTGAGTGTTGGTCCGGCCGGAGTTGAACTCACGACCTCCCGCGTGACAGCCCGGTGCTCAACCAACTGAACCACCGGTGCGCGGTGAGTTACACAACTTCTTTACACGAAAGCCGTATAGAAACAGAAGTAAATACTGTACAACTACACTAAACATATGCAAATATGTAAAGCCGTATGGAAACAGAAGTAAATAGTGTAAAACTACAATAAAAATACCGGGCGTATGTACAAATAATAAAAAAAGTAAAATATAATCAACAGTTTGCCTGCCTACTAGCCAGTTTACTTTTAAAGATAGCTTTAGATTCGGACGCTTTTATGACAGTTGGTAATGAATTCCACAGCATTCCTCCTCTGTATAAGAAAGACCCTTTATAATATTCTGTTTTTGGAACTAGGTCCAATACAACATTATATTCCGTATTTCTTAGCTTAGATTTATAAGGGTTGTTCTCGCAGGCATCCGAGAAAAGGTCGCTGAAGTAACTAGGTACATTTCCATTCACTGCATCATACATTAATAGGCTTAAATGCCTTTGACGCCTTGAGGCAAGTTCTTCCCAATTTAGTTGTTTTCGTATTTGTGCTGAACGAACATCATAACCTTGAAAGGTTATTATGCGTGCAGCACGATTTTTCTGGATACTAGTGACCATTCCCTGGTCTAAATTGTCCAAACAATGTCACAGTTGTCGAACACAGAATGGATAAATTGTATTTAGAACATCTAATGGTACATACATACACGTGCCTGTTTTAGACCACGGAAGGATCGATTTACTTTTGATTAAAGTTTGTCAACATGCTCGTTCCATTCATGATTTTCATCTAAGTGAATTACTAAATATTTCGTTGTTTGTTTGTTTGTTTCGTTTCGTTTTTTCTTTATTTTGTTTTTTCTTTGTTTGTTTCGTTTAAGGATGGTGCCTACTATTGTTATTGCGCATATGTTCTGCGCATCTCGAGATACTCGAATTTCCTATAGGTGGCCTTTATTAATACAGGGATATTTTTGCGCGGTTTAAAAGTATGCGGAGAAACCAGAACTTAGCAAGTGATCTTGGTTTCCAAAAAGAAAATTGGAAGTAACCAAGTATTTTTCCGAGATAATTAAGCTTCAATTTGTAAAAGAACGCCATACATTGCTTTGTATTTTAAAGCTTTTTACAAACATTGTTGATTAATTATCTTCGAAAAATGCGTGGTTACCCTCAATTTTCTTTTTTGGATTTCAATAACACTTGTTAAGATCTGCTTTTCCCGCATATTCAGTAAGCCGCGCAAAAATACCTTTGAATTAGTAGGCACCGTACTTAACATAATTGTTGCCAATCTTAATTGGATAGTCTCTTCCTAACTTAGATAATTTGAAGGTAGTTGTTAAAAATATATACTCCGTTTTAGTAACATTTAACCTTAACTTATTTGCAAAAAGCCAGTCCCTAACGCGAGTTAGGTCATTATTTACCTTGGCATATAGTTTAGCAGTGGATAGAGAGGATGCATATATCGTGGTGTCATCGGCATACATGTGTGCTTTGGTATGCAGAAGACATCCAGGGAGATCATTAATATGTATTAAAGTGCATTATTAAAAAGCATGGAGTTCTCCCAGAGTCTCTTGGTTAGGCGGGCCCTTGCTGATGCTGCCTTGTCGATCCGGGTGTTCAGCTCGGTGTACAGAGAGGCGTTGCTGGAGATGATGAAGCCAAGGTAGGTTAAATCCTCTGCAACCTCGAGGGTGTGGTCACCGAGTAGGATGCAAGGGGCTCTGCTGATATCTTGCCCCAGGATGTTTGTTTTCTTGAGAGTGATTGTGAGGCCGAACTCGTGATATGCGTATGCAAAGCACTGATTAGTCGTTGTAAGGCTTCCTCAGTGTGTGCAGTGAAGGCAGCATCATCCGCGAACAGCATCCCCGAAGCAGAACTTTGCGCACTCTGGTGTTCGTGCGCAGGCGAGCAAGGTTGAAAAGGCTCACGTCACTCCTTGCGTGGATGGTGCTTCCGTCTTCAGTCTGATCGAAAGCGTAGGGCAGCAGCAGAGATAAGAAGGTGCCGAATAGTATTGGAGCGAGAACACAGCCTTGTTTCACGCCACTTTGCTTCATGTAAGTAAATGCACTATTGAAGCTGCTCGCGTCAGCTCATGAATTAAAATAGGTGACCGCAAATTATGGACGTTACCACTGATTTCGCTATTTGTCTTCTATGCACACAGCTTTTAAACAAACGATTGTTTGATTACTTTAATCTGTCTCCCTAACTCTATGCACATGCGGACTCGATTGAGCAGGTGACAAACTTTGCGCCTGCGTAAATAAGGACCTTGTAACCCCCTTATTTTGCAACTTCATTCGTTTATATCTCCGTTTTCGGACAGCAATCGTTTTTCTTCTTTTCATAGCAAGTTAAATCAAAGATTTTCAAAACATTCTATATCTGAAAAAAGAGAGATATATTTACAAAAACTGTCGTTTCTTTAAGACTGGTCTATTGATTTTTGTTAAATGTTACACCATGTCAGAGATTGTTTCTTCTTATGGGGTAACGCTGTATGGGAAGATTTCGTTGTCCCATTTTTTTTTTCAAAAAAAGACAACAGATGTTGATTTTAAAGCTCAAAGAAATGTCTTTTCCATGGTATCAAGAAATAACCACTTGCTGAATATGCTACATTAACAATATGAAGAAAGATACCAACAACCACTTAATGCAAAAATCTAATGTACGTATTTGCTACGGTAGCAAATACCTATTTTATGTAGCAAATACCTACTGTCACGTCGCAAATACCTACCCACCGTATTTGGTACGGTAGCAAATACTCATTTCCGTATTTGCTACCGTAACAAATACTCATTCAAGTAGCAAATACCTACCAGTCAGTATTTGTTACCGTAGCAAATACCTAACTTTGGTAGCAAGTACTGACGTAAATCTAACTCTCTCTCTCTCTCTCTCTCTCTCTCTCTCTCTCTCTCTCTCTCTCTCTCTCTCTCTCTCTCTCTCTCTCTCTCTCTCTCTCTCTCTCTCTCTCTCTCTCTCTATATATATATATATATATATATATATATATATATATATATATATCGAATGAAAATGTGCAAAATAAGACAACCGACAATGCGATACTGGCTTACATTAAAGATGTGTTTTACGCGAAGTATGTGAACGCTAATCTTTAAATTTCAATGGTTTAAAGCTGAAGCATCAACGCATTTCCCACCTATTCTTTACAAAAAGGTGTCGAAGCTGAGAGCAATAAATAAGGAATTGCAGGATGGTGAAAAGCAGGAAGTGGAGGTAAATATGTATCGCGTATCTAATTATGAAATAATGCGTAAATTTTCAGTTGACTTGTTAAATGAATATGTAACTTTGCTTCTTACATTTTACAACTGATTGAGCCATACAAAACGGGAATTTTTCAATGCCAGGGAGTTCATGTTGGCAGTACGTGGTTTTTTGGAGAAAGACATACGCTTATGCAGCCTATTCTTTAAACTTAGCAGGTATCATGAATATTGACTGACCAGGCAGGACAGCCTGACTCAAGGGGGGAGGCATCTATCGCTTGTTCGGCTAGATTCTAGAATACCCGTTCACTTTTCGGGGTTTGTCAAAGTTCTGCCACCAAACTTCGAACGTCCTTAAAGAGTTCATTTAATGCAGCCTATTTTAAAGGCAGAGCTAATTTATATCGAATCATGAACGTCAAAACTTACGTCTGTCCTCTTTTTGTATTGCGTAGGTCTCCAAAATGAAGACCAAAAATAAGGAATTGGAAGAAGAGGTAAGGAATAGCGAGTCAGTGTAAAATGGTGGCTTCTATTTGTGGTTACGTAAAAATAGCGCCTGAAATAGTTGAGGTAGTTCATTCAAAGTATAGACGAGAGCACTAAATAGGACAGATGCGCAAGCCTTAAAGTTGGAGCTTTGAATTGTTCATTGCAACTTGCGAAAACGTTTTCAACCCAAATTCGACGCAACGAAGAATTGGGTTGAAAGAAAAGGAAATCACCGCCTTTGTACCGGACAAATTGCTGGGAAGAAGGCCAGTCTAGATCAACTAAAACTTTTATAACCGTGGTGATCTACATCTTGAGTTAGACCGGGTATGCTACAAAAACTTGACCTAATTACAAAACAAAATTGGTTGACTTTGGCTTTTTTCTTGCTTCTTAACTGCTGATATCGAGCAAGTCCTCGAAACAAAGAGAAAAGGTATAATACAACCATTTGCCGTGAAAAGCAATGCTGAATCCTTGTAATGATCTTTAAAGACGGGGGCTTTTGTTCATGTCGAAAACACCGTGATTTGTCAATGCAATACTAACTTATATGAAAGGTGTTTTTTTCGCGAGGTATGTAAACACCTGTCATTACATTTCAAAAGCTGAAGCGTATATTCTTTACAAAAAGGTGTCGAGGCTGAGAGCAATAAATAAGAAATTGCAGGATGGTGAAAAGCAGGACGTGGAGGTAAAAATGTATCGAGCCACTAATTATGAAATAGTGCGTAAATATTCAGTTGACTTCTTAACTGAATATGTAATTGCTTCTTACATTCTACAACTGATTCTTGGTTTGCATCCTTGTAATGAGACGGCCATGTTGGTGTACAAAACAATAGAAAATGGCCCCACAAGTTTTGCATAATAATAGAGTCCAATTCCCAAAAGACATTTCACTGCATTGATCTGTACACCAACATGGATGCCGTGACGTCAGATGAAAACGCTCTATTCTTGGTTTTCATTCACGAGATGACACGGCCATGTTGGTGTACAAAACAATAGAAAATGGCCCCACAAGTTTTGAATAATAATAGAGTCCAATTCCCAAAAGACATTTCACTGCATTGATCTGTACACCAACATGGATGCCGTGACGTCAGATGAAAACGCTCTATTCTTGGTTTGCATCCACGTGATGAGACGGCCATGTTGGTGTACAAAACAATAGAAAATGGCCCCACAAGTTTTGCATATTAATAGAGTCCAATTCCCAAAAGACATTTCACTGCATTGATCTGTACACCAACATGGATGCCGTGACGTCAGATGAAAACGCTCTATTCTTGGTTTTCATTCACGAGATGACACGGCCATGTTGGTGTACAAAACAATAGAAAATGGCCCCACAAGTTTTGCATAATAATAGAGTCCAATTCCCAAAAGACATTTCACTGCATTGATCTGTACACCAACATGGATGCCGTGACGTCAGATGAAAACGCTCTATTCTTGGTTTGCATCCACGTGATGAGACGGCCATGTTGGTGTACAAAACAATAGAAAATGGCCCCACAAGTTTTGCATATTAATAGAGTCCAATTCCCAAAAGACATTTCACTGCATTGATCTGTACACCAACATGGATGCCGTGACGTCAGATGAAAACGCTCTATTCTTGGTTTTCATTCACGAGATGACACGGCCATGTTGGTGTACAAAACAATAGAAAATGGCCCCACAAGTTTTGAATAATAATAGAGTCCAATTCCCAAAAGACATTTCACTGCATTGTTCTGTACACCAACATGGATGCCGTGACGTCAGATGAAAACGCTCTATTCTTGGTTTTCATTCACGTGATGAGACGGCCATGTTGGTGTACAAAACAATAGAAAATGGCCCCACAAGTTTTGAATAATAATAGAGTCAAATTCTCAAAAGACATTTCACTCCATTGTTTTGTACACAAACATGGTCGCCGTGACGTCAGATGCAAACCACCAATTGAGCCACAAAATGCGGGAACTTTTCAATGGCAGTGACTTCGTGTTGGCAGTACGTGGATATTCGGAGAAAGTCTTGTGCTTATACAGCCTATCTTTCAAACTTAGCAAGTATCATGAATATTGACTAACCAGGAAGGACAGCTAGACTCAAGCGCGGGGCATCTTTCGGTTGTTCTGCTAGATTCTAGAATACCCGTTCGTCAAAGTTCTGTCACCAAACCTCGAACGTCCTTAAAGTCTTCATTTAATGCAGCCTATTTTAAAGGACGATATATTCTATATGGAATCATGAACGTCAAAACGTATGTCTGTCTTTTCTTTATATTTCGTAGGTCTCCAAATTTAAGGAATTAGAGGAGGAGGTAAGGGACAGCGAGTCCGAGTAAAGTACTAGCTTCTATTTGTGGTTACGCAAAAATAGCGCCTAAAATAGTTGAGGCAGTTCATTCAAAGAGTAGCGGAGAGCACTAAATAGGACGGAAGCGCAAGTTTTAAATTGGTCATTGCAACTTTGCGAAAACGATTTTAACCTAAATTCGACGCAACGCGAGGAATTGGGTTGAAAGACTCAAGCGCGAGGCATTTTTCGGCTGTTCTGCTAGATTCTAGAATACCCGTTCATCAAAGCTCTACCACCAACATTCGAACGTCCTTAAAGTATTCATTTCATACAGCTTATTTTAAAGGTAGAGTTAATTTATATGGAATCACGAACTTTTACGTCTGTCTTCCTTTTGTATTGCGTAGGTCTCCAAAATGAAGCACAACAATAAGGAATTGGAAGAGGAGGTAAGGGACAGCGAGTCAGAGTAAAATAGTAGCTTCTATTTGTGGTTACGTAAAAATAGCGCCTGAAATAGTTGAGGCAGTTCATTCAAAGTGCAGCCGAGAGCACTAAAAGGGACAGAAGCGCACGTTTTAAAGTTGGAGCTTTAGATTGTTCATTGCAACCTTGCGAAAACGTTTTCAACCCAAATCCGACGCAACGAGGAATTGGGTTGAAAGAAAAGGAAATCACCTGGCTTATACCAGACAAGTTACTCGGAATTTCGAAGCAGGCCAGTCTAGATCAAGTAAAACTTGGTGACCTACATCGTGACTTAAAATGGGTGTGCTACAACATGACCTACTTACAAAAGAAACTTATTTGACTTTGGCTAATTCCTTGCCTGGTAACTACTGATATGGAGCAAATCCTCGAAAGAAAGAGGAAAGTTACCTGAATAAAACACAGTTTCATGCCATTATGACATGTAGGACACTCTAATCTCCTGAGAGACACTCTTTTTATGTCGGAAACCAGGAGCTTATCAAGGGGCACCTGTATCTAGATTAATTCCTCGAGTCAACCCTTTTCCTCGTAAATTTATTTTTAGGAACAGGTTTTTCCCGCGAAAAGTATCGTATTCCGATGACGCTGAGCTAGCTTTGTTTTGATTAGCTTTTACAACAGTGGGCGTGCTTAATCTCCCAAGGGAAGCGTTCTATTAATAAGAATACTCGGGAAAGGCAAGTATGGGAAATAGAAGCTCCCCTTGACGAGTTCCCGCGTAAAGACATTTGTCAAGGCGTTATACAAAGCTAACATTAAGGGGTTTTTTCGCGAAGCACGTGAGCGCCATATTTTTTGCATTTAAATGGTTTAAAATTTAGCGTAAAGGCTTTTCCCACCTATTCTTTACAACAAAGGTGTCGAGGCTGCGAGCAAGAAATAAGGGACTGTGCAATAATTATCAGGAGGGGGGCCCTAAAACCAGATGGGGGGGCCTTAAGTTAAAATAATGGAAAGGAGGGGGGGGGGGGGCTCTACATTAGATTTCTCAAGTAAGTTGAGAGGGGGGTCTTAATTAAATTTCACAAATTCGATAACGAATAAATAAACATTTTCCAAATAGACAGATGCCACGCCTTTGACTATCCATAATGTCTAAATATTGCATCAACATAAACACATGCTTTAACTTATTTAGAATGTCAACATATGATAGATTGAAACAATCGCTCATGCACAGAAGTCACAAACCACGTTGTGAGCTTTGCCAATAAAACATTTGGCATTTAAGAGGTCCCGCAGACATGCCAGGTCTGTTCTTGATTTAAACAGCGAGAGGGTTTCTAGGTCTACAGTTTCTAGCTGAGGATTGCCACATACTTCTGTTTCATAGTTGTCATCAATGGGTTCACCTCCCAAAGATCGAAAAATTATACAGGTTCGGGTACTACGGCTTTCTGAGGCAGCAATCCTCTTCTTCTCCCTTTTTTTCTTCTGTTCCTTCTTTTTTCTTGGTTTGGATGCTTTAGATTTGGCACCAATAGGAAATGTCGCTTTATATTTAGCCATCACCCTATCCAGGTCTTCTACAAGATGCAGAACGTTTAAACCGACTTGAGACTTTATTGAATGACGTTGTTCAGCATTAAAATTGTGTAAACAGCTGAGGCCAGTCTTCAGTGTTTTTCTAACTTGGTTACGACAGCATTAAGCTTGTCCTGGATATCATTTGCCTCTTGTTTGCAACGTCTGATGTTGCTGTCATCATGGGGAGCTGGCTTATAATCCTCTCGGAGAAACCTTCCTGCACAAGCAGGGTTGTCGGATAAAAGATATTGGTATCTGTTCTCAAGTTTTTCAATATCTAAAGGTACGGGTTAGAAAGGGGGGGGGGGGGCACATCATAATTTTGAGAGAACGTGATGGGGAGGGGGGGTCACAGCTAATCTTGACGCTGCTGGAGGGGGGGACCTATCTAATTTTTCCTTTGGTGAAGCTCATTTTAGGACCCCCCCTTCCTGATAATTATTGCACAGTCCCTAACGAATTGCAGAATGGTGAAAAGCAGGAAATAGAGGCAAATGTGTATCGCGCTTCTAATTTTCTTGCCTTAACAGGACACTAGTTTCCTTATTTTGTTATTTGACCCTCTCTCTCTCTCTCTCTCTCTCTCTCTCTCTCTCTCTCTCTCTCTCTCTCTCTCTATATATATATATATATATATATATATATATATATATATATATTTAAATATATATAAATTTGCAAAATAAGACAACAGACAATGCGATACTGGCTTACATTAAAGATGTGTTTTACGCGAAGCATGTGAACGCTAGTCTTTAAATTTCAATGGTTTAAAGCTGAAGCATCAACGCATTTCCCACCTATTCTTTACAAAAAGGTGTCGAAGCTGAGAGCAATAAATAAGGAATTGCAGGATGGTGAAAAGCAGGAAGTGGAGGTAAATATGTATCGCGCCACTAATTATGAAATAATGCGTAAATGTTCAGTTGACTTGTTAAATGAATATGTAATTGCTTCTTACATTTTACAACTGATTGAGCCATACAAAACGGTAATTTTTCAATGCCAGGGAGTTCATGTTGGCAGTACGTGGTTTTTTGGAGAAAGACATACGCTTATGCAGCCTATTCTTTAAACTTAGCAGGTATCATGAATATTGACTGACCAGGCAGGACAGCCTGACTCAAGGGGCGAGGCATCTATCGCTTGTTCGGCTAGATTCTAGAATACCCGTTCACTTTTCGGGGTTTGTCAAAGTTCTGCCACCAAACTTCGAACGTCCTTAGAGAGTTCATTTAATGCAGCCTATTTTAAAGGCAGAGCTAATTTATATCGAATCATGAACGTCAAAACTTACGTCTGTCCTCTTTTTGTATTGCGTAGGTCTCCAAAATGAAGACCAAGAATAAGGAATTGGAAGAAGAGGTAAGGAATAGCGAGTCAGTGTAAAATGGTGGCTTCTATTTGTGGTTACGTAAAAATAGCGCCTGAAATAGTTGAGGCAGTTCATTCAAAGTGTAGACGAGAGCACTAAATAGGACAGATGCGCAAGCCTTAAAGTTGGAGCTTTGAATTGTTCATTGCAACCTTGCGAAAACGTTTTCAACCCAAATTCGACGCAACGAAGAATTGGGTTAAAAGAAAAGGAAATCACCGCCCTTGTACCGGACAAATTACTTGGAAGAAGGCCAGTCTAGATCAACTAAAACTTTTATAACCGTGGTGATCTACATCTTGAGTTAGACCGGGTATGCTACAAAAACTTGACCTAATTACAAAACAAAATTGGTTGACTTTGGCTTTTTTCTTGCCTCTTAACTGCTGATATCGAGCAAGTCCTCGAAACAAAGAGAAAAGGTAAAATACAACCATTTGCCGTGAAAAGCAATGCTGAATCCTTGTAATGATCTTTAAAGACGGGGGCTTTTGTTCATGTCGAAAACACCGTGATTTGTCAATGCAATACTAACTTATATGAAAGGTGTTTTTTTCGTGAGGTATGTGAACACCTGTCATTACATTTCAAAAGCTGAAGCGTATATTCTTTACAAAAAGGTGTCGAAGCTGAGAGCAATAAATAAGAAATTGCAGGATGGCGAAAAGCAGGACGTGGAGGTAAAAATGTATCGAGCCACTAATTATGAAATAGTGCGTAAATATTCAGTTGACTTTTTAACTGAATATGTAATTGCTTCTTACATTCTACAACTGATTCTTGGTTTGCATCCACGTGATGAGACGGCCATGTTGGTGTACAGAACAATAGAAAATGGCCCCACAAGTTTTGCATATTAATAGAGTCCAATTCCCAAAAGGCATTTCTCTGCATTGTTCTGTACACCAACATGGATGCCGTGACGTCAGATGAAAACGCTCTATTCTTGGTTTGCATCCACGTGATGAGACGGCCATGTTGGTGTACAAAACAATAGAAAATGGCCCCACAAGTTTTGCATATTAATAGAGTCCAATTCCCAAAAGGCATTTCACTGCATTGTTCTGTACACCAACATGGATGCCGTGACGTCAGATGAAAACGCTCTATTCTTGGTTTTCATTCACGAGATGACACGGCCATGTTGGTGTACAAAACAATAAAAAATGGCCCCACAAGTTTTGCATAATAATAGAATCAAATTCCCAAAAGACATTTCACTTTATTGTTTTGTACACAAACATGGTCGCCGTGACGTCAGATGCAAACCACCAATTGAGCCACAAAATGCGGGAACTTTTCAATGCCAGTGAGTTTTTGTTGGCAGTCCGTGGATATTCGGAGAAAGTCTTGTGCTTATGCAGCCTATCTTTCAAACTTAGCAAGTATCATGAATATTGACTAACCAGGCAAGACAGCTAGACTCAAGCGCGGGGCATCTTTCGGTTGTTCTGCTAGATTCTAGAATACCCGTTCGTCAAAGTTCTGTCACCAAACCTCGAACGTCCTTAAAGTCGTCATTTAATGCAGCCTATTTTAAAGGACGACATATTCTATATGGAATCATGAACGTCAAAACGTATGTCTGTCTTTTCTTTATATTTCGTAGGTCTCCAAATTTAAGGAATTAGAGGAGGAGGTAAGGGACAGCGAGTCCGAGTAAAGTACTAGCTTCTATTTGTGGTTACGCAAAAATAGCGCCTAAAATAGTTGAGGCAGTTCATTCAAAGAGTAGCCGAGAGCACTAAATAGGACGGAAGCGCAAGTTTTAAATTGGTCATTGCAACCTTGCGAAAACGTTTTTAACCTAAATTCGACGCAACGCGAGGAATTGGGTTGAAAGACTCAAGCGCGAGGCATTTTTCGGCTGTTCTGCTAGATTCTAGAATACCCGTTCATCAAAGCTCTACCACCAACCTTCAAA
Source organism: Montipora capricornis (assembly GCF_036669925.1). Classification (NCBI taxonomy): domain Eukaryota; kingdom Metazoa; phylum Cnidaria; class Anthozoa; order Scleractinia; family Acroporidae; genus Montipora; species Montipora capricornis. The sequence goes on along the minus strand of NC_090892.1, from coordinate 68,886,888 downwards.
CGTCCTTAAAGTATTCATTTCATACAGCTTATTTTAAAGCTAGAGTTGATTTATATGGAATCACGAACTTTTACGTCTGTCTTCTTTTTGTATTGCGTAGGTCTCCAAAATGAAGCACAACAATAAGGAATTGGAAGAAGAGGTAAGGAATAGCGAGTCAGTGTAAAATGGTGGCTTCTATTTGTGGTTACGTAAAAATAGCGCCTGAAATAGTTGAGGCAGTTCATTCAAAGTGTAGACGAGAGCACTAAATAGGACAGATGCGCAAGCCTTAAAGTTGGAGCTTTGAATTGTTCATTGCAACTTGCGAAAACGTTTTCAACCCAAATTCGACGCAACGAAGAATTGGGTTGAAAGGAAAGGAAATCACCGCCCTTGTACCGGACAAATTACTGGGAAGAAGGCCAGTCTAGATCAACTAAAACTTTTATAACCGTGGTGATCTACATCTTGAGTTAGACCGGGTATGCTACAAAAACTTGACCTAATTACAAAACAAAATTGGTTGACTTTGGCTTTTTTCTTGCCTCTTAACTGCTGATATCGAGCAAGTCCTCGAAACAAAGAGAAAAGGTAAAATACAACCATTTGCCGTGAAAAGCAATGCTGAATCCTTGTAATGATCTTTAAAGACGGGGGCTTTTGTTCATGTCGAAAACACCGTGATTTGTCAATGCAATACTAACTTATATGAAAGGTGTTTTTTTCGTGAGGTATGTGAACACCTGTCATTACATTTCAAAAGCTGAAGCGTATATTCTTTACAAAAAGGTGTCGAAGCTGAGAGCAATAAATAAGAAATTGCAGGATGGTGAAAAGCAGGACGTGGAGGTAAAAATGTATCGAGCCACTAATTATGAAATAGTGCGTAAATATTCAGTTGACTTTTTAACTGAATATGTAATTGCTTCTTACATTCTACAACTGATTCTTGGTTTGCATCCACGTGATGAGACGGCCATGTTGGTGTACAAAACAATAGAAAATGGCCCCACAAGTTTTGCATAATAATAGAGTCCAATTCCGAAAAGACATTTCACTGCATTGATCTGTACACCAACATGGATGCCGTGACGTCAGATGAAAACGCTCTATTCTTGGTTTTCATTCACGAGATGACACGGCCATGTTGGTGTACAAAACAATAGAAAATGGCCCCACAAGTTTTGCATAATAATAGAATCAAATTCCCAAAAGACATTTCTTTTTATTGTTTTTTACACAAACATGGTCGCCGTGACGTCAGATGCAAACCACCAATTGAGCCACAAAATGCGGGAACTTTTCAATGGCAGTGACTTCGTGTTGGCAGTACGTGGATATTCGGAGAAAGTCTTGTGCTTATGCAGCCTATCTTTCAAACTTAGCAAGTATCATGAATATTGACTAACCAGGCAGGACAGCTAGACTCAAGCGCGGGGCATCTTTCGGTTGTTCTGCTAGATTCTAGAATACCCGTTCGTCAAAGTTCTGTCACCAAACCTCGAACGTCCTTAAAGTCGTCATTTAATGCAGCCTATTTTAAAGGACGATATATTCTATATGGAATCATGAACGTCAAAACGTATGTCTGTCTTTTCTTTATATTTCGTAGGTCTCCAAATTTAGGGAATTAGAGGAGGAGGTAAGGGACAGCGAGTCCGAGTAAAGTACTAGCTTTTATTTGTAATTACGCAAAAATAGCGCCTGAAATAGTTGAGGCAGTTCATTCAACGAGAAGCCGAGAGCACTAAATAGGACGGAAGCGCAGCTTTAAAGTTGGAGGTTTAAATTGGTCATTGCAACCTTGCGAAAACGTTTTCAACCCAAATTCAACGCAAGTCGAGGAATTGGGTTGAATGACTCAAGTGCTAGGCATCTTTCAGCTGTTCTCCTAGATTCTAGAATACCCGTTCGTCAAAGTTCTACCACCAACCTTGGAAAGTCCTTAAAGTGTTCATTTAGTACAGTTTATTTTAAAGGTAGAGCTAATTTATATCGAATCAGGAACGTGAAAACCTATGTCCGTCTTGTTTTTGTATTGCTTAGGTCTCCAAAATGAAGAACAAGAATAAGGAATTGGAGGAGGAGGTAAGGAACAGCGAGTCAGAGTAAAATAGTAGCTTCTATTTGTGGTTACGTAAAAATAGCGCCTGAAATAGTTGAGGCAGTTCATTCAAAGTGCAGCAGAGCACTGAAAAGGACAAATGCGCACGTTTTAAAGTTGGAGCTTTAGATTGTTCATTGCAACCTTGCGGAAACGTTTTCAACCCAAATTCGACGCAACGAGGAATTGGGTTGAAAAAAAGGAAATCACCGCCCTTGTACCGGACAATTTACTCGGAATTTTGAAGATGGCCAGTTTAGATCAACTAAAACTTTTTTAACCGTGGTGATCTACATCTTGAGTTAGAACGGGTATGCTACAAAATTAACTTGACCTAATTACAAAACAAAATTGGTTGACTTTCGCTTATTTCTTGCCTGTTAACTGCTGATATCGAGCAAGTCCTCGAAAGAAAGAGAAAAAATATAATAAAACCATTTGCCGTAAAAAGCAATGCTTTATAATTTTATGATCTTTAAAGACGCTTTTGTTTATGTCGAAAACACCGTGATTTGTCAATGTAATACTAGTTAATATGGAAGGTATTTTTTGCGCGAGGCATGTGAACGCCTGTGTACATTTCAAAAGCTGAAGCGTAAACGCATTTCCCACCTATTCTTTACAAAAAGGTGTCGAAGCTGAGAGCAATAAATAAGAAATTGCAGGATAGTGAAAAGCAGGAAGTGGAGGTAAATATGTATCGCGCCACTAATTATGAAATAATGCGTAAATGTTCAGTTGACTTTTTAACTGAATATGTAATTCCTTCTTACATTTTACAACTGATTCTTGGTTTGCATCCACGTGATGAGACGGTTACGTTGGTGTACAAAACAATAAAAAATGGCCCTACAAGTTTTGCATAATAATAGAGTCAAATTCCCAAAAGACATTTTACTGCATTGTTCTGTACACCAACATGGCCGCCGTGACGCCAGAGCAACAAAAAGCGGGAACTTTTTAATGCCAGTGAGTTAATGTTGGCAGTACATGGATTTTTGGAGAAAGTCTTGTGCTTATGCAGCCTATTTTTCAAACTTAGCAAGTATTATGAATATTGACTAACCAGGCAGGACAGCTAGACTCAAGCGCGAGGCCTCTTTTGGTTGTTCTGCTCGAATTTAGAATACCCGCGCGTTCGTCAAAGTTCTGCCACCAAACTTCAAACGTCCTTAAAGTGTTCATTTAATGCAGCCTATTTTAAAGGACGACTTATTTTATATGGAATCATGAACGTCAAAACGTATGTCTGTCTTCTCTTTATATTTCGTAGGTCTCCAAGATTAAGGAATTAGAGGAGAAGGTAAGGGACAGCGAGTCCGAGTAAAGTACTATCTTCTATTTGTGGTTACGCAAAAATGGCGCCTGAAATAGTTGAGGCAGTTCATTCAAAGAGTAGCCGAGAGCACTAAATAGGACGGAAGCGCAAGCTTTAAATTGGTCATTGCAACCTTGCGAAAACGTTTTTAACCTAAATTCGACGCAACGCGAGGAATTGGGTTGAAAGACTCAAGCGCGAGGCATCTTTCGGTTGTTCTGCTAGATTCTAGAATACCCGTTCGTCAAAGTTGTACCACCAACCTTCGAACGTCCTTAAAGTGTTCATTTAAAACAGCTTATTTTAAAGGTAGAGCTAATTTATATGGAATCACGAACGTAAATACGTCTGTCTTGTTTTTGTATTGCGTAGGTCTCCAAAATGAAGAACAACAATAAGGAATTGGAGGAGGAGGTAAGGGACAGCGAGTCAGAGTAAAATACCAGCTTCTATTTGTGGTTACGTAAAAATAGCGCCTGAAATAGTTGAGGCAGTTCATTCAAAGTGCAGCCGAGAGCACTAAAAAGGAGAGAAGCGCATGTTTTAAGTTTGGAGCTTTAAATTGTTCATTGCAACCCTGCGAAAACGTTTTCAACCCAAATTCGACGCAACGAGGAATTGGGTTGAAAGAAAAGGAAATCACCTGGCTTATACCAGACAAGTTACTCGGAATTTCGAGGCAGGCCAGTCTAGATCAAGTAAAACTTTTATAACCGCGGTGACCTACATCTTGACTTTAAATGGGTGTACTACAACATGACCTAATTACAAAAGAAACTTATTTGACTTTGGCTAATTTCTTGCCTGGTAACTACTGATATGGAGCAAATCCTCGAAAGAAAGAGGAAAACACAGTTTCATGCCATTATGAAATGTAGGACACTCTAATCTCCTGAGAGACACTCTTTTTATGTCGAAAACCAGGAGCTCATCAAGGGGAACCTGTATCTAGATTAATTCCTCGAGTCAACCCTTTCCCGAGTAAATTTATTTTTAGGAAAATGTTTTTCCCGCAAAAAGTATTGTATTTCCGATGACGCTGAAGCCGCTTTACACGTTGAAACCTTTAGCTGAAACTTGTGTGCAACGGCGTTGCGAATGATGTTTCAGGAGGCGTTGCACCGTGTAACATGGTCGGTTTCGTGAAACTTTTTGAACTTCCGTTGCGAGACATGTTTCACGAAAAGTAGAACCGCTTTCTACTGGGGTTTCTACTTCTGCAACGGTCGCAACGATTGCAGTGGTGACAAAAACAAGAGTTTCACCGTGTAACACCACTTTGTGAAACTGGTCTCCCTCGCTCTTGTCACGCTACGCTGTTTAAGCCAATCAGAAATCGGCTAAGGCCATGTAAACAGCATTTCGAGACCAGTTTCAACGTTTCCGAACGATTTTCGACCTTTTATGTTACACGGTGCAACGCCTGCTGACACTCTTTTTGCAGGGCCGTTGCACATGAGTTTCAGCTAAAAGTTTCAACGTGTAACAGCGGCTTGAGCTAGCTTTGTTTTGATTAGCTTTTACAACAGTGGCGTGCTTAAACTCCCAAGGCAAGCGTTCCATTAATAAGTATACTCGGGAAAGGCAAGTATGGGAGATAGAAGCTCCCCTTGACGAGTTCCTGAGTAAAGACATTTGTCAAGGCGTTATACAAAGCTAACATTAGAGGTTTTTTTTTTCGCGAAGCACGTGAGCGCCATATTTTTTGCATTTAAATGGTTTAAAACTTAGCGTAAAGGCTTTTCCCACCTATTCTTTACAACAAAGGTGACGAGGCTAAGAGCAAGAAATAACGAATTGCAGTATGACAGGAGCCCATGAGTAGGAGCCTCCATATGCACTATATCCTTGAGCCAACCTTTGCCCGTATCTTTCTATTTTTAGAACGCCACGAGTTGTTCGGCAATGCACACACTGTTTAAAATGGCCAATCAGAATAAAGTCATTGTCTAACGAAGACAAAACTAACAAAAACAATGTACACAAATTGTGCGAATTGATGTAAATTGATGTAAATGTGAGTCTCCTGCTGAAGGGTTGGTTCTAAAAATAGAAAGATAAGGGCAAAGCTTGTATGGGGGAGGCAAGCTCCTACTCATGGGCTCCTGAGGATGGTGAAAAGCAGGAAATAGAGGTAAATGTGTATCGCGCTTCTAATTTTCTTGCCTTAACGGGACACCAGTTTCCTGTGCTATTTGACCCAAAAAAACTGTTTCTCAGTTAATTCATTAGACAAGTATATATATTTCCAGATTTCTACATTCAAGCAATGATCCACCTAAAGAACCAATTTTTATTTGAATCATTCTTTTCTCAGGATCTGGAGCATAAACTTTCGAAGGAAACCGATGAGGAAGCTCGAGAGCGTCGCATCAGCGAAAAATTACAAAAGTACATCCGTGACCTTAAAACATACGTAACTTCAAGCTTAGAGGTACCAGAGGTAAAACAAGATCAGTTGAAAACCCCAGTCAAATTAGATATCTTAAAAACACTCAGCGAGCATTTAGGCGATCTTTACATCGGTACACGAGACATGGTATCGGAAACTTGTAAATGCAGCGAAGATCTTAAGCGGGAATTCTACGATTTCGGTTACCACGGGCTTCGAGCGGACCACAATGAATTGATTCACAGAGTTAAAGATTTGGACGATACAGTTCAAGGGATGAGCGAAGAAGAGCAGGAAGAGTTACAAAAGCTTAAAGAGTTTCAGATGAATCGAGAAAGCCTGATAAAGGAATTGGAGGAAAAATGGCGTGCTCTCTTCTCTCCGGTAGGTTATCAATATCGAGTTCATTAATGACTCATTAAGTCAATTACCAATCACCGGTTATACCGCGAAACATCTCATGCTTTCACGTGTTTCTCGGTGCCTTTATTCCCCTACCATGCACAAAGCACTCGTC
>NC_090892.1:68865575-68873075 GCF_036669925.1 Montipora capricornis | reverse complement strand
TCTCTGCTTCCGGACGGTGAATTTTTTTCATTTTTTGCATGTTAGCTTAGATTAATTTAAAATGTTTGTCTTTCAAATTTAAAAAAATTCTGTAGGTGAAAAAAAAATTAGAGGCACATTTCACAAAAACTTATTTTTCTGAAAAACTGACCTACAGATTTTGTTGAATTTTAAATATTTTAGAGAGTATTTCTAACATTATCTGGTAACACTAAATGGGAAAATTTCACCGTCCAGTTTCTTGAAAAAAGGCAACATAAGTTGATTTTGAGGCTCAATTAAATGCCTAATATCGTTGCCATGGTAACGTATTTTGGAGTAAAATATAATGTGAGAAATCTACGATGGGTACTTAATACCCTGGCCAGATTTCGCCTTAATATGATTACCATAACTGTATCTAAGGACAGAATATGTTTATTTGATTGAAAAAAGGAGAAACTATTTCGAGCCTCCTTAATGTTTCGTATGTTACAACATACATCATCAGAAGTGATTATTATTCAGCTACAGATAAATTTAAATTCAAAAATACAACTGTACAGACTGGGAATTAACGAAATTGATTGACATAAAACGACAAGAATATGCTTAAAAAAAGAGATAAAGTTTCTCACAACCAACGTTTTCATTTAAGGCTGTCTTTAGATCACGGATCAACAGAGACTCTTTAATTTTGCAATGCATGTCTGATCGACCAGTTGCTAATATTTCAAAATGATCCCACTTAATTCTGTGGTTGGTTAAAAAAACATGATCAGCCTGATAATAATCACTTCTGATGATGTATGTTGTAACATACGAAACGTTAAGTTTATAAAAGTTATGCTGTTCAAGCAAATGTTTGTAACCGCTTTTTGCGTTTTATTCCTATTGAAACTAAAATGGCCCAAGTCAAAGAGTATTTATTTTATCTACTGGTAACCATATCCCTCTGGAAATCAAGGTGGCCGTTCTGTACCTATGGTAGCATACCACTCGTGATCTTATGACCACTCACGTTTTATTTCTGATGTTGGCATTGTAATGGCGAAGAGATATTTTTATGACCTCGTTTTAGAACTAAACCATGTTGTACTTTCGTGAAAATATATATATATATATATATCAGGACGAATTGCGCAGCCCATTGAAAAAGGTTGGAAGTGTTCTGAGAGAGGGATACCAAGAGTATGTATCTTTATCGACGATTTTTTTTATGTAAGCGGCTCTAATGTATTATGGGAATTTTAGGGTGCGTTCGATTGATCCTATTCCGGAATAAGAATACCTGGAGTTGTAATTTAAAACGATATACCTGGCGTTTTGAAGCAACAAGGATAATAAAGATACTTTTAAAATAGCATTTTAGCAGCAGCTGTTTGACAATATTAACGTGTTTTTCTATAAATCGAAGGGGACCTATGCCCACCTACGTAAACCAAAATAATAATCTGGCAATTGTTCCAATTTCAGCGCTCCTCTCACGTCGCTATCTTTTCTATTATGGTGCCATCAATTTCCGTTCCCATAACTGTAAGAGAGTAATTTTCATAATAAAGTAAAGTACGATCGTCTGTGTGAGTGTAGTTCTGAGGAGGACTGTTGGAGATGACATTGACTGACGTTTCTACAACCTGGGCGGAAGTCATCTTCAGAGTCAAGTGATTTGTATAACGTCAGTAGATAACGATACGCAGGTCTTGTATGAATGTGAGCGAAGCTTGTTCTTATCACTCGTCTGGTGCAGCTTGTTCTTATTACATATATATATATATATATATATAGCGCAAGTAGGGGGTTCCAGTTAGCTGCAGAGTGCTCGATACGTGAAGTAGAGCGAATATAACGTTTAGAAGAAAGACAACTTCACAGCGTAGCGACTTCAAGTTTCATGTTTGGACAATCATCAGGCTACAGATCTTACATTTGCATTCTAACTCATTTAAAGACCATTCTAATACTCTAGGGAAGCGTGCTATTTTAGGTTCGACAAAAGGTATTTGTTCTTGTGTCTGCATTTAGAAATTAACTCGTTTCTTTTGTTCAGTAGGTGGCGCGTATCTGCTTTTATTATGTACAACTTTTCTGTAAGGCACAGGTCGCATCTCTTTGATCCACATTTGTATGGTGAGGCGAAAGACTCTATTGCCCAGCGTAGCGTGTAATTGATGTTATTGTCCTTTAGACTCCAGATATGCCTCGATAACTCCGTCTCACTGCAGTACTTTTTATGCCTGAAGGATTTGGTGTGATTGTTGTATCGGGTTTTAAATTCTCCCTCTGACGCTCCGTAGTAGATCTTGGTGTTGTTGTCGCTTGTCACTTCGGCTCTATAGCTTGTCACTTCGGCTCTATAGACTATAGACGATGATAGACATTTGCCGTCGGTTGATAAACCCATCGAAACCGGAAATGGGAAAAGTCGCCAAGCAGTACCTTGACACCATAAACAAAGCTGTCATCTCCGCGACCAACCTAAACCAATGGAAGAACACCTCAACTGTAATAAATTGGTTCAAAGCGATTCCCAACAAAAGCCATTCACGGTTCATCAAATTTGACATTGTGGAATTCTACCCATCTATATCAGAGAATCTCTTAGATAAAGCCATTGCCTACGCCAGCTCAATAACCTCCATCCCAAACAGAGCCCTAGCCGTCATCAAAACCCCTACAGAAAACCCAACAACAAACTATCATACATCAATGCACGGTCGAATCATCCACCCACCATCATCAAAGAGCTGCCAATAATGGTCAACAAAAGAATATCTGACCTGTCTTGCGACAAAGACGAATTCGACAAAGCCAAAGATGTCTACGAATTGGCGTTTAAGGAAAACGGGCACAACGCAACCTTCAAGTACGAGCCCGCCAAGCAAAACAGCAAACGGAAAAGGAACCGTCAACGCAATATCCTCTGGTTCAATCCACCATACAACCTGCAAGTCAAGACCAACATCGGAAAAAAATTCATCTACCTGATCAAACACTTCCACAAAGCACAAGCTTCATAAAATTCTAAACACGAACACAATCAAGCTTAGCTACTGCTGCACAACCAACATGACAGGCATTATCAGGCAACACAATGCAAAAGTATTAAACGCCACGAAAACACCTAACGAAGCGCGGCTATGCAATTGCAGAAACAAGCAATCATGCCCCTTAGACGGCAAATGTCTATCATCGTCTATAGTCTATAGAGCCGAAGTGACAAGCGACAACAACACCAGATCTACTACGGAGCGTCAGAGGGAGAATTTAAAACCCGATACAACAATCACACCAAATCCTTCAGGCATAAAAAGTACTGCAGTGAGACGGAGTTATCGAGGCATATCTGGAGTCTAAAGGACAATAACATCAATTACACGCTACGCTGGGCAATAGAGTCTTTCGCCTCACCATACAAATGTGGATCAAAGAGATGCGACCTGTGCCTTACAGAAAAGTTGTACATAATAAAAGCAGATACGCGCCACCTACTGAACAAAAGAAACGAGTTAATTTCTAAATGCAGACACAAGAACAAATACCTTTTGTCGAACCTAAAATAGCACGCTCCCCTAGAGTATTAGAATGGTCTTTAAATGAGTTAGAATGCAAATGTAAGATCTGTAGCCTGATGATTGTTTAAACATGAAACTTGAAGTCGCTACGCTGTGAAGTTGTCTTTCTTCTAAACGTTATATATATATATATATAGTCAGTTAGGTAGATCCCTAGAGCCGACAGCTCAACTCAGCTCAGAAAAAACTGGCCCTTAGGGAGTCCCACGTAAATGCCACACATTAAGTGATAAATCAGCCATGTTGCCAGCATGGTTGTCCTGATAGTGTAGTGGTCATCACACCCGACTAGTGATCAGGGGGACGTGGGTTCAAATCCGCTCAGGGCAATTACAGTTTTCCCCAGAAGTTGTCCAGTGTTGAGTGTCCCGTAACTTTCTCTCAATTTCTCCTCAACTTGGACTGTGAATCCATTTGTGATCCTCCTGGGGGTGATGCGCTGTTGGCTCAAGGGATCTACCTAACTGACTCTTTACATTAATTACCCTTGTCCGCCTGTGAATCACATGTTGATCCAGCGTTATCACATAGAAAAAACTGGCCCTTAGGGAGTCCCACGTAAATGCCACACATTAAGTGATAAATCAGCAATTACAGTTTTCCATTTTCATCGGAAGAAAAACTTTTTATGCCCTGAGCGGGATTTGAACCCACGTCCCCCTGATTACCGGTTGGGTGTGATCACCACTACACTATCAGAGCAAACCATGCTGGCTACATGGCCGATCTGAATAGTCAGTGGGAATTTTCTACGTGGTTCTCCCAGGCTAGTAAGGTTGAAGGTGACGTCGAGGTAGTTCACGATTTTTAAGTTGGTCTGTATAGTAATCTTGAGTCCGTGGTTCTTGAAGTGTCTAGTGATGTTTTTCCTGATTCGTTCTGCTTGTGGTCCTGAGATGTTCTTAAAAATTGCGAGCAAGTCGCACGTCTGCTGATAGAGTGCTCAATAGTAGAACCATAGCGTTAATAATGGGAAATGCATGGCCTCCACCAAACCCGGAAACATCCCATTCTACGTCAACAAGAAATCCAATCATCCATCTCGCATTATCGAAAACATTTCGAAATCCATCAAGAAACGTTTGTCCGAAATCTCAATTGATGAACATTCGTTTAACCAAGCGGCACCTCTTTATCAGAAAGCCCTCGACGACAAGCGGATACAATCACCGGCTCGCATTCACACAAGAATTACACAGTCTTCGAGCTTCGCCAGAAGAAACCGCCACAAGAACATAATTTGTTACAACCCACCTTTTAGCAAGAACGTGGCTACAAACGTTGGACGAACGTTCCTAAGATCTGATCTTAAGATCTGAACTTATCTCGAAGTGCCGCCACGAAAAAAAGTTCTACTTAAGGAACAATTGACTGTCATCTGTATAAATGGACTTTCACTCACAACCCACGCCCTTAAATAGCTCACTCACGCCCATTGTAATTATGCAATAACTTTTCTCACACGCTTGTATATAGTGATGGGAATTTTCTTTATTAAATACTGTCTGATGAGTGCGTAAGCACGAAACTCAGAGTAACAGTGAATCATGTGTTGGTTCATTAGCCTCACCTCTCTCTCTCTCTATATATATATATATATATCTGACGGATTTACAAAAGCTACCCATTGATGCTGTAACTTAGCACCTTCAGATGCACAACAAAGTTCTTTCTACGACAGCTATAATTGCAGCAAGGATCAAAGTTTACCCCATCCTGGACAATGCAACTTCTCGAGTTTAGTCGTGTCTAATAATTATTTTACTGGTCTTGCATGGGGATCCCTGTGGCACCTGAAGGGTCAAGCTAAGACATTTCCTGACTGCCTGACTTAAACCTTGATCAAGTCCTATATAAGAGAATTAGCTTCTTGGTCATTCCTACGTCATAGGCGATCAATTTCTGCCAAGTAATGTCACAGAATTACTGACAAGTTATTTTATTTAAACCAAGGCACAAACTCTAACTCAGGGTATAATCAACCCCCACCTAAACTAACTTTGCCTTGCTCTATATGGTGCAAACTAACATTTAAATCATAGCTTAGACACTCTAGAGTTTGCACAGGCATGTCTTGACGGAGCCCCCCTGGTTCAAAGACCGCGCCAAGAGGTTGAATACGGGCTTCGCCCGTATTCAACCGAAAATTTAAGCAGCCACCTTCTTCAAAAATCAGTCAGATATCAGAATATATATATATATATAATATATACACCCGTTTTCAAAAACGTTGCAATTTCAAAGTATATATGATATATATATGCCTTTTGTTTTCTCATCAGAAAGGTGTTGACAGAAAAAACAATGGGAGCCATTTTTACAAAAGGAAAGAACAATAGCTGCTGTCAAACCTTTTGAAGGCTTTGCTTGAATTTCACCAGTTTACCTCTTTGTAGCATTCACCATACTTTTTCTTCTCGTTTTTTTTTTTAACAATTGAAGAGAATAAGGTATATGTGAGAAAGGCAGTATCTTAACATCTGTGTGCTGGAAAGTCAGTGTTATTTTTTCCTAACTGAAAGAACTGCTCGGGTTATGAAGATAGTGATTACTAGTCAGCTCTTTTCCGAATTACCTTCAAGAACGGAGCAGTTTCGCCACATATCTCAACTCAAAAGCCAAAAAAAACAAAACACAAAAAGTAGGACGTAAATTACTTTGGGAAAAAGTTAAGTTGTAGGAGGTTTTCACATGACGTCATTGCCGCCATGTTAGTTGACGAAAACAAAAGATCTCTCATCAGCTTCTTTTGTTCGTCCACCAGAAGTCATACTTTTGTCTACTTTGCTATTGGTGTCTCTAAAGCTTGGTTGAAAACCTGCTATATTTCATTACTTATGGCTTGATCTTTCAGTTTTGAAAGGTGTCTAACGAATTTATAATTGGATAATGTTTGTTGGGAATATTGTCTTCGCAATTCACTTTGTTCTGGTCTTTCATATACCGGATCCGAAATAATTAATGTCCATAAAACAAAAGAACAACGTGAACATAATAATAGCTAATTAGCAAGGCCTAATCGGAATAACAATAATTCTTTTGTCCTCCGACATTTTAGTCCAGTATATGAAAGTCTACCCAAAACACTTATTGTTTACTATTTCTTGTCATCTCGACAAAGCCACGAGTTATTGTCAGCCTCATGATGCAATAGCGAGGAAGCATGAGTAGCACTTTACTCAATGTTTTCCTTTTAATTCTTCTCGCTCTCGGCCCTGCTGGCCTGACCTCCGTGTACATGGTCAATCATTCAAAGGCTTAAATGACTTAAATGAGTGATAAATTTTGGTTGGTTCGGAGGTTGTTTTGTTGGCGGGTTTACAGACCACACCTCTTTGTGATGGCTACCCGTAAAATATTAGTTCCTGTAATAAACCTTTAAAAAATTAGGATTAAAGAGCTCCCGGGATTTGTGGGATTTTTCTCGTCAATTTTTGAATATTATTTTTGTTAAAAGAAAAACGCATTGTTCCTTCAGTATGAAGCTTCGTGTCTCACCTTTCTGATGAGAAAACAAAAGGGATACATATATCATGTATACTTTGAAATTGCAACGTTTTTGAAAACGGGTGTATATATATATAATATTATATATATATATAGTAAGTTAAAAAAGAAGCGAGGACGGAAAACTTCTGACGTAAAAAAAGTTTAAAAATTAAAAATTTAATAAAACGTTTCGGTCAAAGACCTTTTTCAGTATGACTATTCCTCTTGATCCCGGACTAGATTCATCCAGCTCCACGTTAATCCACTTAGAATCAGACGTAGTCGACGTTACAACAACTTTAGTAGACTCCTAAGGAAACGTCAACATTATCGCCGAAAATGCAGAGTGCCCAACTCTATCACTGTGGACCTACTGCACCAGTTAGACCCTGTTAACCTTTCTCGTGTGCCCATAGATGTAGACAAGGTTAACTTGCTCAAGAAAGGACCATCTTTT
>NC_090892.1:68853075-68855575 GCF_036669925.1 Montipora capricornis | reverse complement strand
CCTCTAGAGACACCAATAACAAAACAGAGAAAAGTACGACTTCTGGTGGAGGAACAAAAGAAGCTAATGAGAAATCTTTTGTTTTCGTCCACGAACGTGGCGGCGATGACGTCATGTGAAAACCTCCTACAACTTAACTTTCTTCAAAAGTAATTTACGTTCTAGGTTTTTTTTTTGGCTTTTGAGTTGAGATATGTGGGGAAACTGCTCCGTTCTTCGAGGTAATTCGGAAAAGAGCTGACTAGTAATCACCATCTTCATAACCGGAGCAGTTCTTTCAGTTAGGAAAAAATAACACTGAGTTGTTAAGTTGTTAAGATACTGCCTTTCTCACATAACTTATTCTTTTCAAGTATTAAAAAAAAACGAGAAGAAAAGGTATGGTGGGTGGTAGAAAGAGCCGATAAACTGGTGAAATTCAAACAAAGCCTTCAAAAGGTTTGACAGCAGCTATTGTTCTTTCCTTTTGTAAAAATGGCCCCCTATTGTTTTTTCTGTCAACACCTTTCTGACGAGAAGACAAAAGGCATATATATATCATATATACTTTGAAATTGCAACGTTTTTGAAAACGGGTGTATATATATATATATATATATATATATACAGACAGTCTGTTGTATTTCTCAGAAATGCCTAATGAATCGCCATCCAAACGGGAATAGGCTGGTGATCCTAAGTAATTAAGGCAATCAGTTGCTAATATATCCCCTCCCTACCTCACTGTACTTAGTTAATTTACAGGGGGATATGGCCGTGCATCACCGATCGACCGGGGAGTAGTGACGTGATCCTGATTGCAGAGAATGTGTGAAATTGTCTCCTCGGACCTGACCATCTCAAGGCCAAAAAATTGTGTATGTGTTGTACAGTAATATGTGTTCCCAGTGTGGTTGGTTCAGTGGCTGAGTGGTTAAGGCATCCGACCGGTAATCTGGAGACCCAGGTTCAATTCCTGGCTGAGCCACATTTTCACTTAATTGCTTAGTTGTGCTGATTTCTGTTCCCAAATTAACCTTGTCTATATATATATATATATATATATATATCTTACATTTGCCTTCTAACTCATTTAAAGACCATTCTAATACTCTAGGGGAGCGTGCTATTTTAAGTTCGGCAAAAGGTATTTGTTCTTGTTTCTGCATTTAGAAATTAACTCGTTTCTTTTGTTCAGTAGGTGGCGCGTATCTGCTTTTATTATGTACAACTTTTCTGTAAGGCACAGGTCGCATCTCTTTGATCCACATTTGTATGGTGAGGCGAAAGACTCTATTGCCCAGCGTAGCGTGTAATTGATGTTATTGTCCTTTAGACTCCAGATATGCCTCGATAACTCCGTCTCACTGCAGTACTTTTTATGCCTGAAGGATTTAGTGTGATTGTTGTATCGGGTTTTAAATTCTCCCTCCGACGCTCCGTAGTAGATCTTGGTGTTGTTATCGCTTGTCACTTCGGCTCTATAGACTATAGACGATGATAGACATTTGCCGTCTAAGGGGCATGATTGCTTGTTTCTGCAATTGCATAGCCGCGCTTCGTTAGGTGTTTTCGTGGCGTTTAATACTTTTGCATTGTGTTGCCTGATAATGCCTGTCATGTTGGTAGTGCAGCAGTAGCTAAGCTTGATTGTGTTCGTGTTTAGAATTTTGTGAAGCTTGTGGCCTTTGTGGAAGTGTTTCTTGATCAGGTAGATGATTTTTTTCCGATGTTGGTCTTGACTTGCAGGTTGTATGGAGGATTGAACCAGAGGATATTGCGTTGACGGTTTCTTTTCCGTTTGCTGTTTTGCTTGGCGGGCTCGTACTTGAAGGTTGCGTTGTGCCCGTTTTCCTCAAACGCCAATTCGTAGACATCGTTGGCTTTGTGGAATTCGTCTTTGTCGCAAGACAGCTCAGATATTCTTTTGTTGACCATTATTGGCAGCTCTTTGATGATGGTGGGTGGATGATTCGACCGTGCATTGATGTATGATAGTTTGTTGTTGGGTTTTCTGTAGGGGTAGTACCTTTCTCTCTGCAAATCAAGCGTTACGTCCAGAAAGTCGGTGGAAAATAGGTTCGTTTCGATTGTGATTGAAAGGTTTTCTTCTTTGAAGAGAGCAGTTATGCGCTTTCTCAACCGATCTAGGGTGGGTCCGCTGATGTTGCTAACTACAGCGAGGCCATCGTCTCTGTATAGGCCTATGGACGCTTTGTTGACAAGGACGGATAGTTTACTTAGGAGGTAAAGCCCTACTAATTCACAGACCTCGGCACCATCGAAGCAACCCATTGTGACATCGAACAGCGAGTTTGGCCCTTTCTTTACCCATGTGTCACTGCTGTCAAACAAGAGAGATTTTCTTGAATTCTTGATGACGGCTAGGGCCCTGTTTGGGATGGAGGTTATTGAGCTGGCGTAGGCAATGGCTTTATCTAAGAGATTCTCTGATATAGATGGGTAGAATTCCACAATGTCAAATTTGATGAACCGTGAATGGCTTTTGTTGGGAATCGCT
>NC_090892.1:68836215-68840475 GCF_036669925.1 Montipora capricornis | reverse complement strand
ATTGATTGATTGATTGATTGATTGATTGACTGATTGATTGATTGATTGATTGATTGATTGATTGATTGATTGATTGATTGTTTGATTGGTTGATTGCTTACCGTGTATTCTAGCTCTCTCACTTTGCTGTTTCCCTTAGAATCCTGGTTTCAAAAGAAAGAAAGAAACGAGAAGCCCTCAGTACGCCAAGCCTGATCTACACAAGAAAGTGCGGAAAACATTTATCGGAATATTACCTCTTCTTTCAGGAAACTAATCAGTTGTTCACAAAATTTACGAACTGTCTCTTCAATTTTGTCGTTCTGGAAAAAAACATCGATAAATGAGGTAACTCACAGCGTCTTGCATCCAAAGGGCGATAAAAAAATTACATGATACTTTCAATAGGCTATGTTTGCTTCATTTCTCATCTAGACTAAGACGCTGTGACGCTGTGAGTTAACTTATTTATTGATGTTTTTTAACGGTAAATCACGTTTTCTTAATCGTTTCAGTAAACACAACCTAACACGAAAACAACTCTGAAAAATAAGTCAGAATGACTTACTCGGTTTGTATCGCTTGCTTTGATCGGGAATCTATCAGCTAAATTCTTAAGCCCTATCTTCGTTAGAGCTTCGGCGAGCTTTCCGACAGTGGCCCCTTTTCCGTTCTGGCGAAGCCAGCGAACAAGGATCTCTATGCAGTATTCCTTGGAGTTGCCTTTTTCCTGTTGAATGGCTTCAATGCTGGCTTGATAAAATCCCAGTGCACGTGCTAAATCTTTCCACTGTGGCCCAATGTCATCCGCCAGCCTTTTTTCATAAATAACACCTTCATACAGTGTGTCGTCTCGATTCCAAGTTGATTTGCCTGAAGAAGCTACACAAATTAAGGTTAATTGTAAAATTAGTATCCTATATCTTCGAAGGTTGATCTTTAATTTTACCTCCTTGTCGGTGATTCCGATAAAACAATTTCGTCATACCGCAATTGACAACTCGGGCCTGGTTTCCGGGTATCTTGATGATTGAGTTGGTTCGAAGTTCCACTTTAGCACATACGGCGCAAAATTACTGAACGCTGGTTGGCTGAGACGGAGAGCAATTTTCTCTCTATCATGAGGGCACTTTTCGTAATCAAGAGAGCATGATTGCTTGACCCTGACTTATCCAGACCAGAGCAAGCGAAGTTACAAAATCTTCTTCGAAATGCTGACTCTGACTAAACAGGTTTTGTCCATATTTTAGAGAGCTTTAGATTCTATTACGAGAACTACTACGAGTACGAGATTTTCTCATAGAACAACACTGAGCGCGTGCTCGTCCTCGTCCCCGTCCTAGAATCTAAAGCTCTCTATTAGCTACTTTCATATAACCCGCAATGCATTATGTTTTCCCACAAATTTTGCGTAAACTATTGTTTTCAAATGCACTTGGGAATATTTGACAATAGTTTATGCAAATTTGTGGGGAAAAAAGAATGCATTGCGGGTTATATGAAAGTAGCTAATTAAGCGCTATTTCTGTTGACAGCAACGATTTATTGAATTGAACTTTAAAGTGTGTTAAGTTGATTGTCATTTGTTGCGACATTGATCGACCTTACTTCAAGTTTTGCTCTGTGTGTGATAAAAATTTATTCGCAATGTCGCAGCCCTGGTGCAAGAAGGGATGCTACTAAAATTAGGAACGGGGAACCGGGAATTCCGATAAAAATTCGCGACTCTGACAACTTAGTGAAAACTGTGACAATACTGGGGAATCTAATCCATAATTGCACTCTGGCCCATGCGACTATATATGCTTAGCACACAGTTGGCACAACATACCAAAAGTCGAAAGACTGTCGAGTTAAAGTTTAATGCGCAGCGCATGTAAAAGTAAAGTAAAGTAAAGTGGTGCATTTATATAGCGCCCTTATCACACGTCTCAAAGGCGCTTTACAATGATCAATTTACCCCCAGCGGACTGGAAGCATATACAGGCGCAAATTGCAGCCGCTTCTAAGCAGTCCATGCATGCTGGTACTCATTTTACCGACCTCGGAACGGTGGAAAGCTGAGTGAACTTTAGCGGGAAAGAAGGTCGCCAAATATTCCAGTCTCGGCAGAACCAGGAATGGAACCCGGGACCTTAGGGTTGGAAGGCAGAGATCTTATCACTGCGCCAACCCCTCCGCTATGGCAGTCGCTTGGTCTAGTTTTAGTCAGTGTGCCATTTTACTTTTGCAAAAGATCAAAGTCTTAGTTGCTAATTACGGAAAGGGTAATGCTCACTTGTCGTCAATGACACTAACAAATGGATCAATTCACTCAAGCATCAAGAGGTTTCATTCAGAGACCAGTCTGCTTGGGTGCTGGTTTAAGATTGGACGTGGGGCATTTTCTCGTCCAAAATGGGATAAAACTCAATAAAATTCTTTACGCAATCTGCAATTAAAATCATTCACAAAACAACATGACTTTCCGGGTTGGCTTACCAACCCGGAAACTTCAAAATTAGTGGTTTTCAGCAACAATATTTTGACATCTGTAGACTACAAATGATAGTCAATACTACTATGTTTAAGTACTTACTCATGGTAAAGGAACGAAGAGGAAGTGAGCTCCGCCTGCTTCACTGCAATTAGCAGGAAGCTCTGAAGATCAACAAGGAAATAATTGCAGTTGGCAAATTACACCGCAGTTGATTAATTTTATTTGGAAATCAAACTATGACGTCACACTCGAGCGAGATTCGTGAGCAAGGTCCAGCATTCATGCATACTTGTAAATAAAGCGGTAAATAGATGCTTTCACATTTTGGTCAAAATTTGCTAACGAAACAGTGTCTGGTACTTACCTTGTAATTTTG
The DNA here is from genome assembly GCF_036669925.1 of Montipora capricornis. Lineage (NCBI taxonomy): Eukaryota > Metazoa > Cnidaria > Anthozoa > Scleractinia > Acroporidae > Montipora > Montipora capricornis. Next base: position 68,837,641 of record NC_090892.1, on the reverse strand, counting down.
ATTTGCATAAGTTAAGTATCCACCTGTAATGGAAGCTGAGCAAATTTAAATTCGCAGTGAAATGATCAGATTTGCGCTCTAGAGGCGGCCCTTGTGTTCACCAGCAATTACACTAGTCTTGTATTATCCAGCAAAACCAGGTCCTCGGTGATGAAGATGCAAGGCATGAAGGAGTACCGTAAAAAGTGCTTTGTAAACTGCGTTGTCACAGTTGTTATTTCCTTATACTGAAGTGGTCTACCCCGTGCACACTAATTAAGACTCCGATGGTCAATGCTTTTAATGAAGTCACGCTAGTGAATTGTGTCACGAATTCTTCGCATGAATTTAAAAAGTCACGCACCCATGGACCAGACTGCTCGGCCACCGGTACTATTTTCTTTTGTTTTGTCATTTAGGGAAAAGTAGGAAATAGCATAAATGTGGCAATAATTTGCAAATTTACGTAATTTGAATCGACTTAAAGCTGCCCTTCATGTGACCACATTTCTCAGTTGTCTTTTGATATCGTATCTTAGAAAAATAATTCCACCTTTATCGTTCATACCTCATTTCCTTATGCTGAAGGGGGTTCATGTAAAATCATCCCTCGCACACTAAACAAGGTCGGTGTTCGAATGACTCCGATCGTCAACCCTTTTTAAGTGGCTATGTCACGCAAAATGATGTAATTTCACGACACACAAAATGCCCAAAAAGTAGAAGGAAACATTGTAATAACCACTTAAAACGGTTGAAGAACATCAAAGAAATACAGCAAAAGGAAAGAGAAGCATGGATGAACACAAATGGACAAGATTGAAACGGATTGCATTTGGGTAATCCCCGACGTTTTTGAAGTTTATGGCAAATCGCTTGGATAAAGGCCGTTTTTGCTCAAAATCATCTTGTTTGTGATGTAACGACAATTTTGTCAATAAAGGAATTCCACATTACCATTTTCGAGTTTTAAATTCGTGATTAACTAAAGATTTCCGTTAAGTTCACGCGAGTGAATTGTGAGGGTCCCCCAGGGGTTTTTGGGGAAGAAGAGAACACGGGAAATTCGGCAATGGGAACACGAGAACAAAGCAAAAAAATCGTAGGAAACAAGGGAACATCAAATAGGTTAGGGAACAGGGGAACAAACACAAAAAATTACAAGGCCCCACGTTTTTTACATAAACGTGGGGCTCATAGAAGATTTTTTCAGTTTGGTTAATTAGGACGTATATGCAAAGAATAAGAGATAAAATTTAATGTTGAAAGGGTAACCAGGGAACAAGGTGAAATTTTGGACGGGAACAAGGGAACAGAGTTAAAATTTTGAAGCACATTTGTCGGTTGTCTTTTCATATCGTAAAATAATTCCATCTTACATTAAAATCGAGGAACCCTTTTTCCATATTAAGACTCATGGTCTTATTTTAAGGTTCCCTTGACACTT
>NC_090892.1:68806215-68816215 GCF_036669925.1 Montipora capricornis | reverse complement strand
AGTAATTACTTTGGCCAATCAAAAAGGTCGGAGACAATCCAGTAAACCAATCAAAACTCGAAGTAATTACACGTGGCCGACACAAAGTGCGGGAAAATGTGCACACGCGAGCCACGATTGGTTTTGGTTTCACTTCTGATTGGTTGAAAAAATGGCGCGAGAACTTTGAACCAATCACTGAGTGAAGTAATCATAAACCAAAGTAATTATCTAATTGCCTTCGACACTCAATTGAAAACCACTCTAGAGCAGCAGAAAAACAAAACCTTGTTTAGTAAGACAATTGACTTTTTAGAATGTAGATTATTGAATTATATACAGTTACTTGTACAAATGTAATTCTGTATTAAACCCCTTTGTGGTTATAAGTACTAGTACTTGAACAATCAAATTCAAAGTCTTTTTTCTGGTAGGCCACAAAGTTTGTAACCTTTATTAAACAGTCATTACTTGCATTTAGTTGAACAATGAGAAGTCATTTCCTTGCGCCTCTTGTACATGTGTCACTGGTCAAGTGCCTTTTTGCATGCGACAGTGAAACGTATTGTTTTAGTTGTGTCTAATAACACATTCGTGTCTTCAGTAATTTGGAGTCTGTTTGGTGCGCATGCAATCCAAGTGTTAATAATTCCAAATTTGGTTACAACTTTCATAAATCCATGCTATTTTTCAATTACTTTACCGACAAATGCGTTTGGTTGTAATGGACTTTTGTCCACTTAATTAATTTTTGTTTTGACAAAGTTCTTGACGTGGAATGAAATAGTATTGGGTTTGCTTGTTGTTATTTTGTTGTTGTATTTTCTTTGTGTGTTTCTTGCTTTTTCCTGTTGAAGTGTCCTTATCTCCTTTGTTGACCTGATAAGTGAATAACAATCACTTTTAGGTTCTTCTTCTTCTTCTTCTGAATATTATCAATCATGTGGAGAAAACAATTGTGTTTGCGATGACATGAAAATGTACGTGGTAAGTTTCTAAGGTCCATTAGGTCCATTTGCAAATGTGTTAGGAATTCTCTTGCTTGAATAGGGGCTAGCACAGGCTGTTTTTGCCTGCTGGTGATTGACTTTTGTTCTTCGTGTATAGAGCAGAGTGACACAAAGAGTTGTATTACTTATTGGGATACTACTGATTCTTAGTTTCGCTTGATATTCTTGTCCATCTTGTCTCTTTCTTTGTGCGCAATATTCGAATGGCTTTGGCAAAGAACTTGGGGTAGTTGACATTTTTGAACAATTACTTTTCCGTTTTTGGATAATATTTTGCCACTCTCCAGTTCCCATCCTTTTCTTTTGATAATTGCTAGGTCTTGACTTGACATATTTGTCCTTGCTGTCTTCATTACGTGTTTCTAACCACGTCACTGCATCGTTGTAAACGTTGTCGTCAATAAATAGGATTATTTTGCTTGCTTTTGTCTTTTTGGAAGCTTTAACTTCACCCAATTTTTGGTAGAATATCTCTGAATCAACACATCTTGTGTTAACCATTTTACAAACCGTACAGGGCCACGCATTGCGCACGTGTAAACGTTTGCATAATTTACCGAGAAGAGTCTGAACCCTCTCGCACCAGGAGAAAAGAATTTGTTATTAAAATTAATGACGACGGCTTGTCCAAGTCCTGTGTGGTTTAGTGGTTAGTTATGGCGAAGGACTTAAAACTAAGGGATGTCAGAGGTGCCTGGTTCAAGACTCGGTAAGTGCAGTTCAAATCGATTTCTTTCTCTCATGTACGCATTGGAATTGAATGAGTCAAGGGTACATAAAGAATATAGATATGACGAATCGATCTGGGGACGAAAGGTTAAGAGAGTAAGAAAGGAAGAGGGTAGAGAGGAAAGTGGGAGGAGGGAAAGGCGATTTTTTGGTTTTTGGTTTTGTTTTCAACCCCCTAAAAAAACCGTGCCTCTTTTTTCAACCGAACCCCATAAAGAAAATTCCTTTTCAAACAGTTGATAAATAACCTAGGTTAATTAAATTCACCTAGTTTGATTTATTTTCACCTATTTTGATTTAAATAGACCTGAATTTAATTTCAACCTGCAACATCGACATTTGATTGACGTCCACCCAACTTCAGTTTCGAAAATTGAAAAAACGTTGTTAACGTGCGCGTGCCGGACTGGTAATTGTTATAAGTAGCTGCGTCTTGTTGTGAAAGAGAAATAAAGGTTACCCTTTTTTATACAACTAAATTTTCCAGATCGAAAAACTCAGCTCAAGAGCGATCAGAGTTTAAATTACTAAAGATTCTCGAGGAATGTCAGGATATTAAGGTGAGATTTCCTCGGAATACTGAATGGAGATCCATCACTTTTTTGCTTTGGTTTGTGTACAAACTGAATTAGATTTAAACTTATTCCCAAACACAAAAAGCAAAATTTAAAATATAATTCTTAAATAATGAAATTTATGAATTTGTGAAGGGTCTTGCACCTTTTTTCTGTTTGATTTGGTGCGTTGAGTGCATAATATTGGTCAGGGTGTTCATAATTTTGGACTGAGAGTTTTTAGAATTGGTACATTGAGTATTTTCTTTGTAAGCAGAGTTTGGAAAGGTATGGTAATGCATAGGTTTGCTGTAGGGGCACCACTTTACACAAATAAAAATATTTATAATAATAATACCTCTATTCACCTCAGCTTTGTCTCACCTCTGTTCATTTTAAATGAAAAATGTAATAATAATAATAATATTTACTTTTATCTTTATTATTATTATTATATTGATTTTGAACTAGACAATCAGAGATATGCTTAACTTCCTTTCTTTTGTGATGTTGCTTGTTCTTTTGATTGTGGATGAATTTTCTGATGACAAATTTAAGACGCTATGACTTTTTATAATTTGTATTTTTATCTTGTTATTACGAATCGCTGGAATAGTTGAACTTGAGCTGCTTACTTCCCTGAAAACAATGTTGTTTCAGGTAACAGAAATTATTATTATTATTATTATTATTATTATTATTATTATTATTATTACATTTTTCCTTTAAAGTAAACAGAGGTGAAAAGTAGTATTAGAATTAAAAATTAAACTTAGGGCTACACTTCACAAAAGTGACCAAATGCCTGCACGCAGGGTGAAATAAGGCGTTTCCGTGATTCGGAAAAGTGACGGAAACACGATACTTCAACTTTCCGTTATGTTTCCGCAGGGCGGATACATCGGGAAACTCGATAGAGAAAAACGATCATAATGTTTCGCGTTTCCGCAGCGTTTGCGCTGACTGAAACGCGTACGGGGGTTTCATTCGTGTTTCCGCAAAACGGATTCGCTCAGAAAATCGAAATTTTTTCTAAGGGGCTTTCCTCTTTCGGCAAAATGAAATGGCGCCAGTTCAGCATACATGTTTACTACCGAATTTGCGCTCTAAACAATACCTGGACAATTGTTTTGCATCATGCAAATGCATCAATATTTCAGCAAAAGAAGCCTGGACAACCTCGGAAATTCTCGGGAAAGATAAATGTATATACATGGTGCATGCATACATACGGCCTGTTTTATAAATAGCTTCCGAAAACGAAGGGAACCGAATGAAGGCTATGGATGAAAAACTTCATACAGCATTATACATCTCACTTAATCACGGTATAGTTAGAAGCAAGGAATGCGCTAAATATTAGGACAACCAATAAGTTTTGTTAGTACTTACAGGATCACACCAGCCTTCTTTTGGAACTCAGCCCAAAACCCCAAAACCTCTTAGGATCCGAAAACCTCTTTGTGGACCTACGAAAATTTAGCTTATCAAATGAGTTGATAAGGGAAAACGCTCGAAAGGTCAACGACGCAGCATCACAGTTTCTTAAGAAACTTAAGCCTTAATTCCATCAGTGGTTACTTATTCTAAAAGGGTGATCTTGAACATGTTTCAAGACCAAAAACACCCAAAATACGCCCAAGACTCGCAAAATTAAATTCGATTCAGAAATAACCTCACTGAGTTTAAAAAATTTTGCTATCAAGCTTGTAAGTGAGAAAAAGCCTTTGAAGCAAGTCCACGTGACGCCTAGGGGTATATGATGTGATAAAATTACTCCCATCTTCCTAGTCAATGACCCTCAAATGTAAAGGGTGGGCTGAATTCAGTAAATAACTTTGTAGTCACGCGTATACCGCTCGCGCAACGTTATTTTAAATCACGTGTTACAACATCAACCCTACTTGTAACTGAACAGATGAAGGTTTAAGAATTAACTGAAACATTAGCCAAAACGTCCTAGAGATCCACCCACACGTATATATTACAAGTCAGTTACAAACATTAACATTTTCAACAAGGTATAATATAGTTCTGCTTTATATTGTCTCCTTGATCTTTGTTTTAAAAACCTTTGACATCGGGGACCCAAGGGCAGTTAGTCAAAACCGGACGAAGGAATCACTAGCATTAACAGGACTGGCAAAGGTCGTCCCGTCCTGGCTGGCTTCCCAGGGGTTACCGAGAATGAAATCATTTGTAATACTTGCAGCCTTCTACAAGCCTCGAAAATATCTTTCCAAGTTTTAATTGAAATGCAAAGATACAAACGGAGTAATACTGGGCGGCAAAAAGATATATCGGAGTCAAATAAAGAGGACACACGATTATAGTGTCAATGCTCTGATGCTTCCTATTTATGGCAATGAATCGCGAAATGAAAATGATACAATCTTCTCGAAACGCTATCCGAAGAATACCTTCCACATTCACTTCGACATGAGGATCAGTTTATTGACCTTTGAAACCTTCTCCCATTTTGATTGCCTCGTTTTTGAACCGAGGTCAATTATAATTGCGCGCCTTTTGAATCTTGTTATTTCACGCTTTGGTCGTTCTCTTTAAGGACGTTCGCGCGAAAAGTTTTCAACATTGATTTTTTTCTGAAACTTTTACCACTGTAAGATGATGAGTTAGTTATGTCAGAAATGTAAAAAAAATGGGGGCTCACCGACTTCGTTTTGGAGAGAACATGCCCGGAAAACACCCAAAATGTGAACCCGTGTCTGTAAACCCAAATATATTGCAATTAAATCTTTGAAGTGAAATCATCTCTGCCAAATATTATTTAAGTGGACTTATTAAGTGAATTTAGTCAGCTGGTGAGGTTCCTTAAAGATCAAGTTCGCATTTAGCGACCACAGTTTCGCTCGCCTTGCAGCCGCAAGATGGCAAGATTTGATGTCCCGTGAGCAGAAATCTTGAAACTTCCCACATAATTTTTTGTTCATTTTTGGACAACGTGGAGATCATTGTAAATAAAATCCATTTCTGGAAAGAAAAATAGGGGTCACCGAAAGTCCAAGACCGTTAAATCCAGGCAAAGCTATAGCAATGGCCTTTTGCCCTATCATTTCTCATTTTATTACTTAGAGCGCGCGCTCGTGTGCATTTGCATGCGCAGTAAGGATGCGCAGAAACAATTGGCGCGAACGTCCTAAGGAGGCTCGAAAGGGTTTTCAGCTGAGCGCGCGCGCGTACCCACACACGCAATTCGTGAGCTGCTCGCGTCAGCTCGTGATTCAAATGGGTCACAAGAAATAAGCAAATACCGCTAATTTCGCTCTCCTTGCTTCTACTTCCTATAGACATGAATATAAATAGACATCTCCTATTCATGAAAACTACGAAAATTCTACACAAACGGTTTAATGGTCATTTAAATCCGTTTGTGTTGACCTTCAGCTCAACTCGCGCGTGCACTCGAATGATCGGGTGACGCATGCGTAAATGCCGATCTTGTAACTCCCTCATTTTTCCTAATTTTGCAACTTTACTCGTTTATATCACTGCTTCCGAACGGTGAATTTTTTTCATTTTTTGCATGTTAGCTTAGATTAATTTAAAACGTTTGTCTTTCAAATTTAAAAAAATTATGTAAGTGAAAAAAAAAATTAGAGGCGCATTTCAAAAAAACTTATTTTTCTGAAAAACTGACCTACAGATACTTTTGTTCTTGGGCCATCGTAGTTTGATAAAAACTAAGACACAAACAGCAGTGATAAACATATTGAACTTGTTCATTTTGATTATGACTTGACGTTTCGTATGTGCTCTACATACATTTTCAAAAGTAACCGTTGAAATTTAAAACAGCTATTTATATATAACAAAGCGGATGAGGGGACTGGAACCTAGATTAAGCAAATACTTAACAGTAAAATATATAATAATAATGATAATAATAATAATAAAAACTGAAAAGATTAATGAAGCATCAGCTTTTCACTTTCGACGTTGACGTTGAAAGCTGGCTCAAGTTCTTGAATAAAGAAGGTCTCTTTGATTTTACAATGATAGTCTGTTTTGCCCTTCGCTAAAATATCAAAATGATCCCACTTGATGTTATGTCCAGTGGCCTTGACGTGGTCAGCAATGGCTGAAGTATTGTCATTTTTAGCTAGGGCCTTAAAATGTTCGGTTTTTCTATCGTGAACTCTGGATTGTTGTGAACGATTAACACGGTCCTTGTAAGGAAAGAAAGATTTTATACATCGAGTGCTCTGAACAATTTTAAGGTTAACACAAGAGTAGAATTTGTACACACAAGATTTCGGGCGTTTAGCGACTTGGTTGCTTTGCAAACCTAAGTAGGGAAGTAGGATAACAATATCTTTCTTAGGAACTGTAGACACTGGATTGCTATGCTGATGTTGCTGATGCTGATGTTGCATAATCAACTATCATATCAACGATGTTTTGAACAAAAACAGACAACATCAGCATAGCAATCCAGTGCATGCGTTGTAATCAATATATGAGTTTTACCAAGAACGTTTATCGTGAAATTGATGTATTTACTCATGCGCAGTAAACGCATGAGGTATAAAATGCCCTCCGTTTCCAATCTCGTTCCCAGGGCCCACGTGTCTTTTCGTCAGCGCCAAGACTCCGTGTCTTGGAACTGACCAAAGACACATGGGCTCTGGGAACGACATTGCTCCGTTTCTTGTTTTCCGTGTTACATTAGTGCATGGAAATTTATGCTTGCATATATTTACATGACTGTAATTTTACGTGGAGCAGGGGGTAGGGGATTATTCAAAACAATTAATAGATGAAATGAAAAATGTATTGTTGAGTCAGAAAAATTAGTAGAAAGACTTGAAGAGAAGTATTAAAGTCTTAAAATGTATGTATGCTTGGAATATCAGTCCATTTTGCATGACAAAATAGACAGTACGTGTTTGAAGAAATCAACCATCCATCTCATGTTTCAACCTTTAAGCAGACTTGCTACAATTCCACCTCACCAGAATCCCGGGAGAAAATGTTTTGGCGAGCGAAGCGTGATTTTTCGGATGCGAATCTACACGACACGAAGGACTTTTGAAAGTCTAGCCCTTAAGATGTGTCATTTTCTCTTGGATGTGCCACAGGCGGCCAAGCGTCGGAAGCTAAACAATTAGAATAAGGATTTGTAGGCTAATCTCTCTAACAGACAGAAAAAGTTATTTACCCGCAAAAGTACTAAATAAAAATGCCGTACTTTATTGTCATGGTGAATTTCTTGCTTTTTGTGTGTTGTTTTACCTGATTGAATGCGATTTAAGCGACTTCTCAAATTCCCGAGTCGTCACTCTTCTCTAAAGAAAGGAAAGGCTGGCAACTCATTTCTAACTTACCTCAGATCTCGCCGAAAAAATTCACACTTCTCCGGCATCAGTCAAACTCAAACTCCGGCGATGGCTACACGGATAAATTTACTTCCCCTTGACCAAGTTTCAAGGTCCAGCGAGTATCCATTGCTGAGAAACAGCGAAAAATATTCAAATTTTCAAACTCCTTCGAGGCTCGCTAACAATCAATTTTGACACGGCTGGTCAACGGTTCACTGAGCCTCCATACGGTGAGCGCAAACCTACGCAAGTGTACCCATAGTTGGGCAGAGCAAAACAAATCCCAGACTCGTCCCCAAATACCCGCCTGGGGTCATGCTAAATTGGCGAACGATATTAAAAGTTCCACACTGAAACCTTAAACACAGCTCCCATCGCTTTGGTTGCCCCACCGCATGTTATAAATCCGGATTTTCATCGAACTCCGTACGTACTGAAGCTGTTTGGATGGAGTTTGAAACGCGGTCGAAGGTATTTACTAGTTTATGAAACACAATCCTGTTTTTCATCCGTCAACAACTCACATTATCATGACTGCAGAAGAAATTCATATGAAAAGGTCGCTGCACTTTTACAGCCTTTTGGACACCTGTTGAGAGTCCAGGGAAAATGCCATCGTTGAAATCATCTGTGCTTTCTTTTCGCGCTTCCAGTTGCGTTGAAATGTTCAAAGTTATTTCTCACACCGGTGCATCAAGTGATATCGATCGAAAACCAACAATTATTACTCGGAATACCTGAAAGGTATCCGAGTTACAATCTCGCTTGTCTGTTTTTTTGGACAGTAGAAATTACGGTGCGGTGATTTCTTTGGCTCAAAGCAATTCACTTAACAAAACTATACTTTTTCCAACAACAACAAAAAAACAGCCGTGGTGTCGAGTGTCATCGGACGAGGGGATTTTTGCACGCGCGAGGCTTCAAACAGCTTCAGTACTTACGGCGTTCGATGAAAATCCGGATTTATAACATGCGGTGGGGCAACCAAAGCGATGAGAGCTGTGTTTTTAAGGTTTCAGTGTGGAACTTTTTTTAATATCGTTCGCCGATTTAGAAACTCGAACATGACCCCAGGCGGGTATTTGGGGACGAGTCTGGGATTTGTTTTGCTCTGCCCAACTATGGGTGCACTTGCGTAGGTTTGCGCTCACCGTATGGAGGCTCAATGAACCGTTGACCAGCCGCGTCAAAATTGATTGTCAGCGAGCCTCGAAGGAGTTTGAAAATTTGAATATTTTTCGCTGTTTCTCAGCAATGGATACTCGCTGGACCTTGAAACTTGGTCAAGGGGAAGTAAATTTATCCGTGTAGCCATCGCCGGAGTTTGAGTTTGACTGATGCCGGAGAAGTGTGAATTTTTTCGGCGAGATCTGAGGTAAGTTAGAAATGAGTTGCCAGCCTTTCCTTTATTTAGGGAAGAGTGACGACTCGGGAATTTGAGAAGTCGCTTAAATTGCATTCAATCAGGGAAAAAACCACACAAAAAGCAAGAAATTCACCATGACGATAAAGTACGGCTTTTTTATTGAGAACTTTTGCGGGTAAATATCTTTTTCAGTCTGTTATCGAGATTCCCATACAAATCCTTATAATTGTTTACCTTCCGACTCTGGGCTGCCTGTGATCTCCATCAACATGCCGGTCATCTCAGCTCCAAGTGATCTTTGAGGACCTTAGAGCAGCTTTGGGCGAAACTGAGAATACCTGAGAAAAACTGATCCGACTTTTAACAATCTGAACTGTTCTTAGAACTACTGTTATTGTCAGTATGGACATGCGACTAGTCGTTGATATGCATTCTGTTTATTTTGGGCAAAGGAATTTAGAGGATGCTTCAAGGGGAAATTCTGGTTTTCTGTCTTACTTTTGTTTTACTTAGAGGCCATTTATTTGCCAGTATTGAAAAGTTTGGTTCACATTTATGAAATGTAACAAATTAATCATCTGTGGCTTTACAAAGATCTATTTGTATGAATTGTATCGCTTTTACATTCCTGAGTTAATTCGACTCGCATATGACGTACAAACAACACAGGTCCAGGAATTGTTGATCCAACTAAAACTAGTGCCGCACCATACAGTCAAGGTAATGTTGAAGTATTTGGTACGGCAAATGCAGGCACACAATGTTTGGCAATGTCTCTGTGGGCACTTGTTTAAAATTTCACGAATCCAATAACCTCTTCAGCTGACTTGGTTCAAATTATAAACATTGGGAATAATTATAATTATTTGTACTCAGCTTTGTCACAATCATGCAAACAGGGACTCCTATTTTTGACAGATTTGCCTGTTATGGTTATAACTTAAGCTACATTAATTATCAGTTGACATACAGTGATAGTTATAGTGGTTTGCTAAATAGTGCACTTAATCCTATAATTTCAGA
>NC_090892.1:68796215-68801215 GCF_036669925.1 Montipora capricornis | reverse complement strand
TTGACAAAAGTCAGGCTGCCCATCTTGGAGTGGGCTGTGCCAAAGCTGTTTATCCATCTTTGAGTGGACAAAATGGCACTTTTATCAATGATGTCCAAATTTCATTTTGAACATTATGATTTTTTTGTGGTTAGGTTATGCAAATTATATTGCTCACTGAGTTTCAAAGAGAGTTGTGACTTAACAAGAATTGGCTTTCATTGACAAAAGTCAGGCTGCCCATCGCTGAGTGGGCTGTGCCAAAGCTTTTTATCCATCTTTGAGTGGACAAAATGGCACTTTTGTCAATGATGTCCAAATTTCATTTTGCACATATGATTTCATTGAGGTCAGGATATACCAATTATATTGCCAACTGAGTTTCCAAGAGAGGTTTCACTTAACAATAATTGGCTTTCATTGACAAAAGTCAGGCTGCTCATCTTGGAGTGGGCTGTGCCAAAGCTTTTTATCCATCTTTCAGTTGACAAAGTGGCACTTTTGTCAATGATGTCAAAATTTTATTTTGAAAGCATGATTTTACATAATTTGCTGAGATTATGCAATTTAAGGTTTTATCTGCTACTGAATTTCAAAGAGAGTTGTGACTTTACAATTGGCTTTCATTGACAGAGTTAGAGTAGTGTGAAAGCTGTTAATCCCTCTTTTAGAGTTAAAATAGCAATTTGGTCAATTGTGTTAAAATATCATTTTGAAAATATGATTTCATGACCTCGGTTTAAGATAATGTTTCTCTACTTCTAGCAAGCATAATACATCTTACCAAGCATGTTACACTGTACATGTACTTCATATGTAAATGGTACTTCCAATTTCCAATGATTACACCCTCTAGCTAAGAGATGCCACCTACACTTGTAGGTGGAAGTTACCTTACCTGCATGTCATTTTAATTTTAATCGTTTGATTTGCTTTGTCTTAACCCTTGAGATATGACCATGAAGGGAACAAGAAGATTGAGGAAATTACTGTCAAAGAAATCAGAGGAAATTAATTTTTGGAAAGGAAAAAATTAATGGGTCAAGGCAGAGATAAACGGTACGGTTCATAAATTAGCACATTGCATTTTTGTGCAGTACCTCTCCAGGGTATTGTAAATCCTATATCAGTCAGGTATAACAAAACAGAAGGCAATAGTCTGTGAAACTGCCCTTCCTTAGAATACAAAAGAGCATAAGAAATGGGAGTAAAACCACCTCTTCACACCAATTATTGCTTCCATTCTTTTGGCAATGTAAAAAGGATGTTATTTTCTTATCTTCCCCTTCCCCACTGTTACAGCTCTTAGAAGTCATGGTACATTGCATCATGGTTCTGTACCTTTTTTGACAATGGTATGTCATGTACATGTAGAATTGGTGTTGGCAAATCAGTTGATGTAATTTCTATTGATAGCAACAAGGGCAATATAGTGTGTCTGTGATTAAATAATGATCATGAGAAGACAAATGGCTTGCACAGATATGTCCACGATTGACCCTAATTAGATGCACACCGATTTCATTAAACCTCATGAAGCGTCCCAACATCAACACCACTCTGACTCAAGTCTAAGACTACAGACAATTAACATCATCAAGTGTCCCCTATACTCTTCAAACATACGTACACAGCAGTACTTACCCTAACCTTAAAATGATGCTAACCCTAACGTTTATCTTAAAAAGATAGAAAATGCTTATACTTAACGGGAAATTTCTTGTTGGAAGTCAAAACTCGACGTGCATTTCACTAGGGTCAATTCTGGACATAAGTGGATTTGCATGGCAAAGGTGGTCTTTAATTGGTTTGGTCTTGCATTGGTGGCAAAGAGTAAAATAATGGAAATGCACTATCCATTTATACAAAATGTATATAAGTATCTTATAATCAATTGTCCATCGCATGGTAGTGCAACCAATCCCTTCTATGGTATTTTAAGACAGGGTTGTTCATGCTACTCTGTTTTTTTTCATCTCATGTTTTTGTATACAGTAAGAAAATGATTTTGTTCGAGTGTTTCATCTGATAGTTATCTTTTGTTGGGTTTTTAGAAATTGAATTATTGACTAGAAATTGTGGAAAAAGCAGCACTCTCCACACAGGACAAGGACAGAGCAGTGATTTGCTAAAAATAAACAATGCTATTGAGTTTATGTCATCAGAGGAGAGTGATGAAGATGGAGGACAAACAAGTGGAACGTCTGCAAGGAATGTAAAACCGCTACAGTGGGAAAGGAGCAAATTACACAAAATTAAGGCAATCTTGGATGCCACTTACAAGGTTCGTGTGAGCAAGAGGCAACAAAGAACGGCAGCAAATGTCACAAGAGTGGCAGGTCAAAATATTTCAAGCGAACCTCAAAACTACCTTTCCTGGGCTGGGCGATTGACCCAGAGTTAAAAGTCTCCTTAGTCATTATTTATTTTCTTTTTTCATTTCATTGTATTTTTAACTCTGCACCACACTGTTTTTCTTTTCAACTCAAATATCTGCTGGCATAGTGAAGCAGAGTAAGGGCAAGGTATGCAACAGTGTTTGTAATGGTTGCTGTGCTGCAGCACAGTAACTTTAGCGTGGTTCCTGGTAGCCATAGATGCAAGAAGAATAGGTTTTTCCAGTTTTACAGTTCACTGTACAGATGTCAACTCAGCAGCACCTTTTCTGTACTTTAGACCATTTCTTATTATTGTAATATTTGGTTTCAATGAATTGACGTCAAGTCTGGCAAGAAGGGGACATTTGCAGGAAGGCATCATTTGACTAGATTATTAATTCTGTTTTTCCTAACTTATTCAAGTTTCAAATCCTAATGGGGTTAAAACAACAATAGTGCTAATTACCATGAGGAAACCATGGTCAGAATGATTCTGATACCGTGACTTGTATTCAAATATTATAATGTCATCGTGTAAATATCCTCTAAAGTTAAGGGAGCTGAGCCTTTGTCTTATTCATATGTCCAGATGAATATTTACATATGCATTGGTTGGTCAATCATCTTAGTAAAATGATGACTACTTAGGTATGGGGAAGACCATTGAAGTGGAAATTTTTATTGCCCATAACTGAGCATCGTGTTAACCAACCAATAGAGGTTGTAAGGCTGCTAAGTTATATCAGTTACAATCACATCAGTTTAAGGCATTATTTTATGTCCATTCTGCACTGTGCTCTCTCAAATGCGTGTAGACATGTCAGTAATCACTTTAAGTATCCTTTGGACAATTGGATAAAAGAATCGTCTTGCTATTTTTAATGTATACTAAACGATAAGCAAAGTCTAAAGCAAAAAGCAAAAAAATGATAGGACAGACAAAGGACCTCAAGCCTGGATGAAAGTTTGTTGACAAGACTTTCATCGATAAAACTTAAGTAGGGAGTTTGTATTGTAAACAAAATTCGAAATATCTCGAGCACTATTTGGAATTAATAGGTATGACTGATTTCTTCATTCTCGAAATTGGACAAGCCGTTTAGCTGCGAAAAATAGAACATTTAACTATTGCATGAAATTACTATTTATTATATTTTGATATATCGATTTATATGTACAGAAAATGAAAGATAATAGAGTAAATGATACTGATCATATCAATTGTTAATTCAGATAAGATACTATTGATCAGAATTTTTAAAGATTTCGGAAGTAACGTCAAGAAAGTTTTAATTCATTATGACTAGAATTTTTACAATTTTATCAAAGTAGTTTATTATATGCTGTTGTCATCATTGATAAAACGCCCTCTTGATAACCTGATAATAAAGCATAACCTTGAATGAACTGAGTGTGCATATGCTGTGGGTCTAATGATGTTTGCCAAGTGTTACCTTCCTTGTTTTTACGTAATGTGAGATTTAGCTACGCGTTATTGTAGAGTTCAATACCGTACGATCATGACAAGGAAGCCCCTTTCAAAGTTAGTGGCTTATAACTCGCTTTCTAGGCCTCTCTCCACTAAATGCTTCTCCAGGAAGAGCCAACCCTCCGATTGAAAATTAAGGTCAAGTTTCCGAACCGCAGAAATTCAGCGGATAATCGTGTGTCCATCGTATTTACGAGTTACGGAAACATGACGGTTGTTAGTAATTCCGTGGTCACGGAAACCTCGCGGATACACGAGTTTAAGGAATGCGTTTCCGCGAAGCTACAGTCGCGGAAAAGTAACGTACACACGTGTAAATATGAACTGAGAGAGAAAAAGATTAAAAATTATTGAATGTATTCAATCTATGTATTCTTCACATTCTTATGTTTTCCCAGTTCACACCAGAGTTAATAGAGGGGTTCACACCAATAATTCTGATGCGTTATGTTTAAACTGAAAATGTGAATCTTTTATCTTTTGGCCTTGATTTAAAGTTCAGCTTTGTCTCCTAACCCAAGGGCCTAAGTGTTAAAACCCCACGCTTTACCTTAACGATACTTTGTATTGTAGGAGGTGCGAAATGATCACACACTTACAGTCTCTTTAATTAGGCCTATTTTCTGCGAGCAAAGCACGGAAGCACACATTTATTCTTTGAGACAAACAATATTTGCGAAATAAACTGAACTTTGTTTTTTTAATCGTATTATCCCCGAAATTGTTTGTAAGAATGCTTATGGGTTCGAAATTTACTCCTTGATTACAGAATTAGCACACGCGAACTCGAAGGTTGAAGTGATAGTTGCAAATTCCGAAAATCCACTCAAGCATGAAGAGGCTTAAATTAATGCTTGAAAAACGTTTCGACCGTGTTAATCCACTCTGGTTGGGTGCTGATTTAAGATTGTAGGTGAGGCATTTTCTTGGCAAATAAGGTCCTGAAACGGGTTTAAAGTCAATATAGTTCTTTTCACAATCTGCATGTCGAATCGCTCGCAAAATGAGATGACTTACGTTCAACTTGATTTACAAACCCGGAAACTATTCAAAATTAATGGTTTTCAGACACAAAATTTCGAAAATCATAGACTACAATTAAAAGCCAATACGAATATGTTTAAGTAGTTCTACTTACCCATGGTATAGGGACG
>NC_090892.1:68773715-68791215 GCF_036669925.1 Montipora capricornis | reverse complement strand
GTTGAATTATTTTGTCATGAATGCCGTGTCCTGTTTTGAGGTCTTTTACTTTTTAAAGCTTTGGTAATAAATTCAGTTCAAAGAAGCAAAACACGCCCTTGAGTGAAACTCACTCGATTCTTCTTTAAAGGGGCTATGTCACGCAAAATGATATAAATCCATGATTCCCAAAATGCCCAAAAACTAGAATGAAAGATTGCACTAACCACTTAAAACTGTTGAACAACAGAAAAGAAATACTGCAAAATTGGAGCATCCACGTCTTTGGTCCGACCATACATGTTTGCTTGAGGAATCTCAGAGTCTTTCTCGTCGAAATACAAGGAACTTGAACATTGACATTGACATTGAGCTTAGCAGTAGTAATTTTGTAAAGAAACCCAAACCCAATTTTGTAAAGAAACCCAAACCAAGAAACCCAAATTTGTAGGCTACACATGTTTCGCATGGGGAGGGGTGTTGAGGCTGGGTTCCCTGTTAGCATTTTCGCGCCTATGACATCACGTGATGCCTTTCTTGTCTTTTTACTTTTTTGACACATTTGTATGTTCCACGTGTCACCCTGTTTTTACGAGCGAATTTGTTCGCCAATTTGTCACTTAACTCTGATAAAACGGTGACTTGCCTTCTACAAGTAGGTATCATAAATACCTCGTTTTCTCGGTCTGTACTGTGAGTTACAGCTCCTTGTCCTCTTCCAGTTCAATTTGTGACCCCAGTGAGAGGCAATGAAGTCATAAAATTGAACTAGAAAACGGAGACCGTAAATAACGTAACACATGTACAACATAGGTATGTGGGACGGTAACCCCCATACCTCTCGCCGCTTTGCTTCTCGTGACAAACGGCCTACCATAGCCCGTCAGGAGTTTCAGTGGCTCAATGG
Organism: Montipora capricornis; assembly: GCF_036669925.1. Taxonomy (NCBI): domain Eukaryota; kingdom Metazoa; phylum Cnidaria; class Anthozoa; order Scleractinia; family Acroporidae; genus Montipora; species Montipora capricornis. The sequence goes on along the minus strand of NC_090892.1, from coordinate 68,790,329 downwards.
GTAGATCATCCGACCAGAGTTACGGAGTAGTAATTAAAAACTTGCAGTATCTCGTAGCATTTTTAACATTTCAGTTTTACTATACCTACATTCCCTTTATTATGTCTCTGCTGCCTTTTAAATGGTACAACACAGGCGAAAAAACATATACATAGTATACAGTTCGGTTATCATATGAAACAGGAAGAAATGCTAAGGACACACGTTTGTGTTACCCCAATAAAAAATGCTTGATTGATCGGTTGTTGTAAAATCGATTGATTGATGGATTATATAGACCTAATCGGCGAAGTCATTGTTGAACCCAATTCAAACCCGTTGGGAATACAATACACAAAGAATCTTTAATCCCGGGAGATTCGAATTGGGTACAACATTGAGTTATGGAGTGGATGGATGGATGGATTCATTCATTCATTGATTATGCACATCTTCCTCTCTTTCCTATGATTCTTTTAACCGTTGGGAATCAAACCTAGGATAAAAAAATAAAAACTTTATGTCAGTCATAAGGTATACAGTATAAATATACAGTTAAATCTGATTGTAAATTGATAATCACATAAAAATGGGGTAGCTGATGACTGAATCTGGAATGCCATGTCAGATCCCAAGTGAGATTCCTCAGAAAAATGACACTACAGTAAACAAAGCTGATCATTACGAGTTTATCCCTTGACCATAATAACTTCAAAAACTACAATAATATTTGGAGATTTAACCAAAGGATCTTGAAGAGTTCGGTAAGGATTGTCTTTCTCCGCTATAGTTTCATTCTTGCTTCGCGGCGGAGACGATTGTTGCCCCAATCAAAAACGGTGTTTAGAGCGCGGCAAACAACGGGAATAAAATATCGTACGACCACTTTTCAACATGTTAATATGATAAAAACCGGAACGTTCCAACAAAGGCTAGGAATACAAAAGGACTTACGTTCCCAATCGGAGGCGCTTCAATTTTTTCCTCGTTTGTGAGAGAGGCTTCGGGTTTTGAAACCGCTTATCGCCAACGTTTCTTTGTTTCGGCCTGGCACCATGATCTGTGTTTCTCTTGACCTACAACACATTAACACGCAAAGACAAAAAAAGAGATCAAGTCATTTTACAATCTGGATCAACCTTGAAGCTGTCAAGAAAGTTAAATTTTGAAAAGGAGGTTTGCAGGCGTTGCGTACAACTAAGGAGGAATTTAATATGCAGAGTTCAAGTTTTTCTATTGGTTGGACAGCTCTTGAAATAATTTTCTTTACCTTCGCATGGCCGGAAATCACGGCTTATTAAAAATTCCTTCCAGGCCTTGGTCCAAGACGTGTTGTGACGTTACATCAGGAATTGATCGACTCGTTTAGTACCAATCCAGGCTATCACAATCACCAACACGGCAGTCCGGTTACCTCCATTTTTTTTGTTATTTCCTATCTAATTCGTTATTTTCCCGTAAAGACCTCACTTTCGGTTAATAACTATATCTCATTAGATGTTTTGGTGTGTAGTATTGCTGAGTATTTTTACGAGTTGTGCTGTATTTTGACGAGCCCACTTTTGCGAGTCAAAATACAAACAACAAGTGAAAATACTCACTGATACTACACATCAAAATATCTAATAAGTTGTTTATTATCCAAATTTCTTGCACTAAATTTTTAGCAAACGAATTTTGAACAACCGAAAACGTGTAACAGATGTGCGCATGCTAGGCAACGTCAGCAACTGAAATGGTCAAAACGGTTTTCTACTGTACAATAACCAAGTGTACACATAACTAACTGTAATGTTTGTACTCGTTTCGTGCGTTCTTTGTACAATAACTAATACACTTGGATAATAAATAGTAGTTAATAGCCACCTTTTTATTGTCCGTGGACCTTTCCCCTCTTCCAGTGATGTCTGCTGACCATCGATTTTTTGGAAGGCGCTCAGGCTGCAAATTAAACGATACCGATGGAATTTAAAAAATGACCTTTTTCTTACTGAATTGCTTGTGTAATAAATTGTATATCCCCACAAAGGATATGCAAATAAAGAAGCAAAAGCGCAATACTGCTCCATAAACGTGTTTATGTATTGTTATATTGTTTATGTATTGTTATATTCTGACTGGAGCCCATCTCCTCCAAGTCCTCTCGATTAGGGGAAAGAAGGTCAGGGATACAAATTCCCCCAGAGACTTATATGTTTCTTTTTCCATCCCCTTTTCCTTTTAATTTATTAACCAGTACATACAACAGAGTCTCCTCTTCTCATTTCCTTTTGATTTCTGTAAGGGCCAACTATATTTGTATAACTTGAACATCCGAGGACCCTTTTGTGAAATTTACAAAACGGTCTTCTCGAAGAAGGGTCATAAACTGTAGGCCCCATATCATAACCCCGTGGGACGTAAGATAACCCACACACTATTCGCAAAGAGTAGGGCATGTAGTTCCCAGTGTTGTGGTCTGTCCTCTGTGGTGTATCATAGGTTGGGAGGGTAAACGCTGGGAGAACTAGCTGCACAAAGCTACTCTAAAATCCCAGGGTGAATAAAGATATGATTAGAATAGTAGAATAGTAGATAATAGACACCTTTTTATTGTCCGTGGACCTTTTCCCTGTTCCAGTGATGTCTGCTGACCATCGATTTTTTGGAAGGCGCTCAGGCTGCAAACGACAGCGGTGGAATTAAAAAGATGAACTATTTCTTACTGAATTGCTTGTGTAATGAATTGTATATCCCCACAAGGGACATGCAAACAAAGAAGCAAAAGCGCAATACTGCTCTATAAACATTCATGTATTGTTATATTCTGACTGGAGCTCATCTCAGTTAAAGGAAGGTCGGGGATTCAAATTCTCCCAGGGACTTATATGTTTCTGTTTCCATCGGTTTTTCCTTTTATTCGCCAGTACATACAACAGAGGCTCCTTTTCTCGTTTCCTTTTGATTTCTGTAAGGGCCAGCTACAGTTGGATAACAACACTCGTTTCATCCTCTCTTGCACTTGCAGATCCGAGGCCACTTTTGTAAAATTTGCAACGGTCTCCTCGAAGAAGGACGATAAACTGCAGGCCCCACATCACAGCCCTGTGAGACATTAAAAAGAACCGACACACTATTCGCAAAGAGCAGGGCATGAAGTGATCGGTGTTGCGGTCTGTCCTCTGTGGTATATCATGGTTGTATCCCAGGGTGAATAAAGATATGATTAACAATTAATAGAACTTTATCTTCACACAATTATGTTTTAGTGAAGCTGGATAACTTGTGGAGTCCAGCAAAAATGAAATCAAATCAAATTAATACACATCAAGTCATATTGGTTTTTGAGGAGAGGAAAAAAACGAAGTACCAGGAAAAAAAACCTCTTGGAGCAGAATAGAGAACCAACAAATTCAACCCACATATGACCCCTGACCTGGGAATCGAACCTGGGCCAAATTGGTGGGAGGTGAGTGTTCTCACCACTGCGCCATCCCTGTTAATGATGACAAGTGGTTCGTGCATCTTAGGACTATAGAGACACCGAGGTGTTTCGAGGTATAATCGGTGACTGGTAATTGATTAATGAATCATTAATGAGCTCGCTATTAATAACCTACCGGAGAGAAGAGAACTCGCCATTTTTCCTCCAATGCTTTTATCAGGCTTTGTCTGTTCATCTGAAATTCTTTAAGCTTTCAAGTAACTCTTCCTTCTCTTCTTCGCTCATTTCTTGAACTGTATCTTCCAAATCTTTAACTGTGTGAACCAATTCATCGTGGTCCGCGCGCAGCCCGTGGTAAGCAAAATCGTAGAATTCCCTCTTAAGATCTTCGCTACATTTACAAGTTTCCGATACCATTTCTCGTGTCGCGATGTAAAGAACCTCCAAATGCTCGCTGAGTGTTTTTAAGATATCTAATTTGACTGCAGTTTTCAAATGATCTTGTTTTACCTCCGGTACCTCTAAGGGTGAAGTTACGTATGTTGCAAGCTGATGTTTGTATGTTTGTAATTTTGCACTGATGTGACGCTCTCGGACTTCCTCCTCGGTTTCCCCGGAAACAGCCCAAGGGCTCATATCAAAGAAATGTTTATCCTCCAGATCCTAAGAGAAGAATGATTTTAATAAAATTTAGGTGGATCATTACTTGAATGTGGAAATCTGGAAATATACTTGTCGATTGAATTAACTGAGGAACAGTTTTTTTTCGGTCGAATAACAAAGGAAATTGGTGTAATGCTCATGCTAGAAAATTAGAGGTGCGATACACATTTACCTCAATTTCCTGCTTTTCACTATCCTGTAATTCGGTAGTTTTTGCTCTAAGCCTCGACACCTTTGTTGTAAAGAATAAGTGGGAAATACGTTTACGCTAAATTTTAAATCATTTAATGCAAAGACTATGGCGCTCACAGGCTTCACGAAAACAACCTTTAATATTAGCTTTGTATACCGCCTTGACAAAATGTGTTTCCGCAAGAGCTCATCAAGGGGCGGAGCCTCTATCTCCCATACTTCCCTTTCCGAGTAAACTTCTTTCTAGACCGATTCTTTTAGAATTCTCTTACGAGATTTTTGTTTTATAATTTAGTATATTTTTCATTAAAGAATTTCTTACGTTAACATACAAAAGAAAAGACACAAAAAAGACACATATCATGCTTACATAGTACAAATAGATAAATATATAACTTAACACACACAACAGCCATTATAGAAATACAGTTACCTAGTATATGGAATACAGTGACTTCACTTTAAACATAACACTAATAATGAAAGACAATGGTGACGTTACTTATGGAAAAAACAGTAATTAACTTTTCCCACTTTTTAAAATGATTGTTTAGTTTATTTCTTTTCCTGGCAATATGGAGTTCGATGTTATAAACACGCCCTGTCCTGGCAATAAAACCCTGAAGAGAAGGTAAACCATTCTGGCATTTTTGAGAGTAAATATAAAACTTACCCAAAAGCAAAATATGATTAAACAAGAAAAAATCATCTGCAATATCAACTTACCAAAAATTACTTCTTTTTCTTTAATGTTTTCAACAAAGATGTTATAATCACGTAGCCAGGACAAGACATGATTCCAAAATTTAGATGATACTTTACAGGAAAAGAGTAAATGTTCTAAGTATTCAACCTCCGTTTGGTAGAAAGCACAGGAAGGCGAATCAGCCATGCCGAAACGAAACAGTTTCTTGCTTGTGAAGACAATACGGTTTAAAATTTTAAACTAAAATTCTCTAAGCTTAGATTCTAATGTCGTACGAAAAGCTAGCGAACAAACACTTTTCCAATCAATATCTGTGTTTAGATACTTTGCAGCTAACCTTACTTTAGCAGTAGCAATGTTTGTTTTTTCTCCAGGAAAAGTCGGTAGATTTGTTTTGAGGAAACATAAAAAATTGGAATCAAATTATTACTTATCAGAATAGCTGGTGAATCCGGAAGTGGATCAATTACCGGTGCAGTAGTTGCCCTTTTAATTGTCAAGCACCAGCTGGCAGGCATAGAGTTAATAATACCCATAACGAAGAAATCTTTCTCAGGGTTAATAACTTTTTCAGTTGAGAATAAGTCACAAATTTTTAAAGAACCTAGCTCTGCAATATCTCTACCGTTACACAGATTTCTTGTCATGCAGAGAGGCTTATTATTAAAAATGACTTCATTTGCAATTTCGGGTAGCGAATTGAGCATTTTTCCGTTTACTTCTGACCATGCATCGAAACATTGCTTGTAGAAACTAGTTAGGTAAATGCTTAATTTAGAAGTATCAAAGTTACAATGCAATATGAGCTTTCCACCGACAGGGACAAGAAACTTATTTAAAAACGCTTTCCACGGACTTTTATATTCCTCCAAATATTTTTTTAGGCATATTACTCGTCTTGTGCGAACCATAGAATCAATATCAAGCATATTTAAGCCACCCTTCTCAACTTCCGATGTCATCACATTTCGTTTTACTTTGTCTTTTCCATTCCAAATAAAATAGTAAAACAGAGAGTCAGCTTCTTTAACAAGGTCTTTAGAGATTGGCAACACCGACGCTCTAAACATAAGCTTGGGGATAGCAAAGGTTTTTATAACTTGTATTTTACCTAAGAGAGAAAGACGGCGCCATTTCCACAAATTGATCGTCTTCTTAATTGATTTCAAAGTATTCCTAAAAGTCAATTCATTTCTTTGTTTAGCGTCATAGCCAAAATAAACGCTTAGAATTTTAATAGTGTTACAAAGATTTGGCAAATCAGAATGGCCCTCCCAAAGTGGTCTACTATTTCCTAAAGCTAAGGCTTCGGGTTTTTCATTATTTATTTTTAACCCAGAACTCTCACACTGAAAGTCTTCAGCGTAACAAATAGGTTTGTATATGAACTGCTGTCTTTAAAAAAGCAGGTCATATCATCACCGAATAGGGAAAGCTTAACAGATTCGTCTCGTATTGTAATGCCGTTAATGCTATCATCTTCTCTTATCTTAATAGCTAAGGTCTCCAGAGCTATTAAAAAAGGTAGAGAGAGAGGGGATCTCCCTGTCTTACTCCCCTACTTAGCGCAAAAGGTCCTGTTGTAAAACCGTTATTAAATATACAGCTAGAGGCGTTGTTATATAAGACACGCATCCACTGAATCAAAGAAGGACCGAAATTAAATGCATGTAGTACTCTTAAAAGAAAATCAAAATTCAGAGAATCGAAAGCTTTTTCAAAATCTATAGCTACTAAAATCCCAGGAATATCTTTGTACTTAGCATAATCACATCATCGATCGTTCTAATGGCATCAAAAATTGTCCTCCCCTTGACAAACGCATTTTGATTAAAATGAATTACTTCCGGAAGCACCTTTTCCAAGCGCTTTGTCAAATTTATTTTTAGACGCCAATTTAGCATCAACATTTATAAGAGATATTGGACGCCAATTCTCCACCAAACTTTTGTCCTTTCCTTTTTTTTCAATTAAAGTGATAACAGCCTGTTTCTGTGAATTTGATAGTTCACCGTATTCGAAGGCATAAGTCAGACTATCAACTACCAACTTTCCAAACAAGAGCCAAAAACCTAAGTAAAACTCGACTGTTAAACCATCGTTCCCAGGCGATTTATTCTTTAGGAAGGTCTGCAATACGTTGTAACATTTCTCACATCCAAGGGTACCCTCGCAAACATTCCTAAACTCCTCCGCTAAATATGGAACATCGGTGAGATCATTTATAAAAGAGGAAATAGTCTTCATGTGAGCACAATTTCTACCATCATAGCGACTGGAGTAATATAAATCCAATTCTTTCATAATCTTTTTGGGGTCGCTAGTAAACACTCCTTCCTTGTTAAGACCTTACGCACTCTACTTTTCGTTTTATTTGAATTTTCTGAATTTAAGAAGTGTTTGTTGTTCCTTTCACCCATTTCATACCAGGTTGCCCTAGAGCGAATGATTGCCCCTTGGGTAATGTAATCGTACAATTGATCATATTCTGTTTGAAGACACTCCAGTTCCTCGAGATAATTGCCCATTTTTAACGGATTTTTTTACCCTAAAAAGAATTTTCGGGAGCCTTTTTTCTAGCTGAAATTTTCGAAAAGGTAAGTTTTGATCCCTATAATAATCTAATTACCTTCTTTTTTGTGCTCATGGCTGGAGAAAATGTAGTAAGCTTGTACTTCATGTTGATTTAAAAGCAATAATTTTGACCCTCTCAATTTTGAACCTCTTAATTTTTTTCCTGCAACTTACAACTTATTTCCTTCATTACCTTTAGCTGGTCAAACTAAACAATAATATTTTAAGGGTAACCAGTGGTCCAACCTTTGCAAAATTTATTAAATGAGTTAAATTATTAACCAGAAGCAGTCTGTCTTATTAACCAAAAGCAGTCTGTCATCATTTTAGGTGACCTTAATCTGGACAGATTGAGATTGGATCGTGCTGAGGGAAAACTTCTGAAGGACTTGGAAGAAGTCAATAATCTACAGTGCATGATAACTGAACCCACTCGAATTACAGCTCACTCGGAGTCACTTTTGGATGTTATTTTAACCAAAAATCCTGATCTGTTCAAGAAATGTGGGGTTTATCAGCCAGAAATGAGTGACCACCATATGGTGTTTGGAGAAATAATGGGAAAAGTCCACAAACACAAGACTCGCACTACTACTTTCCGGCAGACAAAAAGTACTGATTTCGAACAGCTTAATCGGGACTTGGAGGCTGCCCCCTGGCATGTAGGGGAGATTTTTTGTAATGTCGACGATCAATATGATTATTGGAAGGGACTGTTTGAGAGCGTTGTGGATCAACACGCACTCACTAAAAGGAAACGAGTCAGGGAGAAAGATATACCCTATATGACTCCAGAATGGAAGCAAGCCATTAGAGATAAGATAAAACTTGCAGTTCATTTTGCAAAGGATCGCTCTCTTGAAAACTTCGAGCTCAAACGAAAATACAGGAATATTGCAACGCGGGAACGTAGAAAGGCAATAAAGGCTTACTGGTATAGAAAATCGGGAGAGCTGAAATCTAAGCCTAGCGAGTTTTTTCACACATTCAGGCCATTCATCAGTCCAAAAGCAAAAGCCACCAATGCTATATGTTGCAAATTTGAAGATGGCGAGGTCGAGAAAGAACAAACTGTGGTGGCTGAACTCCTAGCAGGCCATTTTAATACGGTGGCAGCGAATATAGGAGGCAACCATATCACAAGCCTAACCGAGAATGATCATAGGAACCGCAGTATTGTCAAGGCTATTGAAGGCGGTTACAAGGGGAATAAATTGGATTTCAACGAGTTTAACAAAGAGGAAGTGCAGTGAGCTCTTAAAAATCTCAATGTAAGAAAGTCGTATGGGTGGGATGTGACAGCACCACCAAAACTCTTTAAGGGAGTGGCTGAAGGAATTGCACCATCCCTGACTAGACTTTACAACAACTGTATTGACTTTGGCGAGTGGCAATCTGAATGGAAGAAAGGCGAATGGACCCCTGTATTTAAAAAGGGAGACAGACAAGACAAATTGAACTATCGCCCAATCACTTCACTTATATGTGTGGACATGATTTTTGAACACTTACTCAGCAAGTTGGATGCCTACAGTTTTAACAGCAGTTCACTTGAACGGATAGGATCATTTTTTGATAGCAGGCTAAACAGAGTAAAAATAAACGGGCACATGAGTGAATGAAGAATTATGGAGCGTGGTTGTCCTCAGGGATCGTCATTTGGCCTCTCCTCTGGAACATGTTCCAAACTGATATGGCATTTCATATCCCTGACTCAAACCGTACGCTCTAAGCTGATGATACCAATTATATGTGACAGGAAAAACCTATGAAGAAGTTGAATCTACTCTAGTGACTCAGGGCCAACAAGCATTGTTATGGTATAGGAACAACTTTCTCATGGCAAATCCAGATAAGTTTCAGTCTCTTACGATTAACCCAAGAAACATAGATGCAAATAAGAAGGGCAGCGTTCTTACCATCGCCAATGACGAGATCATGAAAACTGAACAAATCAAGCTACTAGGAGTAAATATAGACGAGAACCTTAACTTTACACAACACATTAGCAAAATATGCACTAAAGCCAGCCAGAAAGTAGGAGTCCTCACGCGCTTGCGCAATCTAATACCATGCCAAGCTAAGCTCATACTGTATAAAACAGCTATAATGCCACATTTAACATATTGTCATTTAGTCTGGAACTTTTGCAAATCTTCAGATGGGCGGAAAATCGAACGCATCCAAGAGCGAGCCCTGCGTGCAGTCTTCAAAACAACAACAGAGACATATGAGGAACTTCTTAAGCGCGCTAAGTTACCTACGCTTCATAATAGACGCTTACAGGACATAGCAATATTAAGGTATAAAGTAAAGAACGATCTAGTACCTAGCTACATATCTGAGATATTTACTTGAAAGGGTACTCGTTATAACCTTAGGAATAGTGACTTTGAAATACCACTATTTAATACTATACGCTATGGTAAATACACGCTTAGGTATCAAGGACCATATATCTGGTCCAAATTAGAAAATAGTATGCTTGAACTACCAAGCCTTAGCATCTTTAAAACTAATATCCGTAGAGTTGACCTGACCAGCCTAGTGGAAGACAATGGCAACTGCAGCAATCTTTGCAGCACGTGATTTTTTATAATTATCTGTATTGTACAAGCATTTTTCATGTTATCTAAATATTTTTTACATTTTAAATTTTAAATTTTAATGCATAGTTTATCAGCTATATTGTTACTTATTATGATACTGTACATAGTTTCTATTTTGTAATAGTAGGTGTCCCCAATTAGCTCTATGAGCTAAATACATTGACACGGTAATAAAGATTTTATTATTATTATTATTATTATCATTATTATTATTATTATTATTATTATTATTATTATTATTATTATTATTCTGGCGCTGGCAGGCTTAATTAATATGGTAATTCTTAGAAAAGGTGTTGTCAATTTGCTATCAGTCATTTTCCAAACAGCAATTGCTCAATGACGCTTAATACGGTTGTGGTGGCGTACGGTAACAACGATTTTGATGTCGCCAAAGACCACTTTTTTTCTTGGTTTTTCCATGCCTTGCCACTTTTTATTTCACGACTTAACGCCCATTCCATTAAGAAAATAATGTACATAAAAAACGTATCACGAATTGTTTGCTACTATTTGCCACTCGAACATAAAATTCATATCTTCTCGCCACCGTGTAATATCCTCTTTATACGCGTCATTTAAGCAACTTGAAACGTACGTTTGCAGCTAAGAGCAATATGACAGAATAAAACTCGAAAAAAGCTTCAAATTTCATGCTTTCTCAGTGATTTAATTATCAGATGTGAAAGCTTGTCAAGTCAAAGACACAATAGGGACTCGCTTCACGAGTGAAAAGAAGCCCTATTTCTTTCCAGAACAATTCCCGAGTCTACTTCGACCATGTGGTTAGAAATTTCAAGGTTGGGAAGCTTTATGGGGAATTGAGAGGTCCTTCACCACTAGGCTGCCATTTTAAGACTCCATCTTGTTAGCTGATTTATTGTTGTCCCCGCTTCAAACCCCACTTTAACCATAACTTTTAATGTAAACTCGCATTTCAATTTAAATTCGACTTACTTTATTATCAAAAATCACTCTGTTCTGAGTTGGTCTCTTAAACAAGGAAAAGCAACGCCAGGAAGGCAAAACTATCCTGTGCTCTTTACAAAACCTGCAGTTCATCCCCACACTTTTCACTCGCCATCTTCGTTTCATTTGCGATCCTACGCCGTGTGCATTCATTGTGTGCCATTGTGTGCAGTCCTTTTGGAAACTGACAATGAATATTAACGATGCCAGCACCACACCGCCATTTCTCATTTTCCCGCGTTTCGAACGAATTTGATTGAATTTCAAGAGGTTTTTGGGGTGGTGAGGCGCATGCACAACATTAGTCTCCTTTGTTACTCAGCGTCAAGGGAAATATGATACTTTTCTCGGGAAGAACCTGTCCCTAAAATAAATTTACTCGGAAAAAGGTTGACTCAAGCAATTAATCTACATACAGGCTCCCCTTGATGAGCAACATAAAAAACTTGAAATGTCTCTCAGGTCATTAAATGCTCCTACATGTACATGTCATAAAACCATGTAAAATTTCTTCTTCCGGTAACTTCTCTCTTTCTTTCGAGGATTGCTCGGTATCAGTAGTTAACAGGCAAGAAATAAGCCAAAGTCAAATAGGTTTCTTTTGTTGTTAGGTCATGTTGTAGCATACCCATTTTAAGTTAAGATGTAGGTCATCACGGCTATAATAGTTTTAGTTGATCTAGACTAACGTTCTTCACACTTTAAGGACGTTCGAAGTTTGGTGGCAGAACTTTGACAAACCCGAAAAGTGAACAAATATTCTTGAATCTAGCCGAATAACCGAAAGATGCCTCGCCCTTGAGTCAGTCTGTCCTGCCTGGTAAGTCAATATTCATGATTCTTGCTAAGTTCCAAGAATAGGCTGTATAAGTCCACGTCTTTCTCCAAAAATACGAGTACTGCCAACGTGAACTCACTGGCATTGAAAAATCCCACCTATTATGGCTCAATCAGTTGTGAAATGTAAGAAGCAATTACATATTCAGTTAACGAGTCAACTGAAAATTTACACGTTATTTCATAATTAGAGGCTCGATACATATTTACCTCCACTTCCTGCTTTTCACCATCCTGCAATTCCTTATTTATTGCTTTCAGCTTCGACACCTTTTTGTAAAGAATAGGTGGAAAATGAGCTCACGCTTCAGCTTTAAACCATTGAAATGTAAAGACTAGCGCTCACGTGCTTCGCGAAACAAAAAGACTTTAATTTCAGCTAGTATCGCATTGGCAAACCACGGTGTTTCCAACATAAACAAAAGAGTCTTCAACCCTTTCACCGCCCAGGGCTTCCCCATTGACGAGTAAAATCGTCTGGCGTTAGACAGAGTGAAATCTACGGTGAAATGATATATGAAATGGATCATATATGAACTGCGGATATGAAATCAAGTGAAGCTCTGATCCTCGCAGTTGTGAACGCAATTTTTGCAATTGCGTAAAGAAACCTGAAAAATTCAGGTCTTCAACGGGGTTTGAACCCGTGACCGCGCGATACTGGTGCGACGCTCTAACCAACTGAGCTATGAAGCCATTGACCTTGGGAGCTGGTCATTTGTGGGTTCTAATGTTCCCGTGAGGAATGAATCAACGATGAAATGATACATGAAATGGATCATATCCGCAGTGAAGTGTCAATGGCATTTGTGGCAGTGAAAAGGTCATTAGAAGGATTCAGCATTGCTTTTGGCAGGAAATTGTTTTATTCCACCTTTTCTCTTTCTTTTGAGGACTTGCTCGATATCAGTAGTTAACAGGCAAGAAATAAACCAAAGTCAAATAAGTTTCCTTTGTAATTAGGTCAAGTTCTGGCATACCCGTTCTAACTTAAGATGTAGATCACTAAGGTTATAAAAGTTTTAGTTGATCTAGACTGGCGTTCTTCAAAATTCCGAGTAAGTTGTCCAGTATAAGGGCGGTGATTTTCTTTTCTTTCAACCCAATTCCTCATTGCGTCAAACAACTATTTTAGGCGCTATTTTTTACACAACCACAAATAGAAGCTGAGTGTTTTGCTGTGACTCGCTGTTCCTTACCTCCTCCTCTAATTCCTTAATTTTGAAGACCTACGCAATGCAAAGAGAAGACAGACATAAGTTTTCACGTTCATGATTCGACATGAAATAAGTCTACCTTTAAAATAGGCTGCATTAAATAAACACTTTAAGGACGTTCGAAGCTTGGTGGCAGAACTTTGACAAACCCCGACAAGTGAACAAATATTCTTGAATCTAGCCGAATAACCGAAAGATGCCTCGCCCTTGAGTCAGTCTGTCCTGCCTGGTAAGTCAATATTCATGATTCTTGCTAAGTTCCAAGAATAGGCTGTATAAGTCCACGTCTTTCTCCAAAAATACGAGTACTGCCAACGTGAACTCACTGGCATTGAAAAATCCCGCCTTTTATGGCTCAATCAGTTGTAAAACGTAAGAAGCAATTACATATTCAGTTAACGAGTCAACTGAAAATTTACACGTTATTTCATAATTAGAGGCGCGATACATATTTACCTCGACATCCTGCTTTTCACCATCCTGCAATTCCTTATTTATTGCTCTCAGCCTCGAAACCTTTTTGTAAAGAATAGGTGGGTAATGAGCTCAGGCTTCAGCTTTAAACCATTGAAATGTAAAGACTGGCGCTAGCGTGCTTCGCGAAAAAAAAATTTAATTTCAGCTAGTATCGGTTGACAAATCACGGTGTTTCCAACATAAACAAAAGAGTCTTCAACCCTTTTACAGCCCAGGGCTTCCCCATTGACGAATAAAATCGTCTGGCGTTAGACAGAGTAAAATCTACGATGAAATGATCTATGAAATGGATCATATATGAACTGCGGATATGAAATTAAGTGAAGCTCTGATCCTCGCAGTTGTGAACGCAACTTTTGAAATTGCGTAAAGAAGCCTGAAAAATTCAGGACTTCAACGGGGTTTAACCCGTGATCTCGCGATCCTGGTGCGACGCTCTAACCAACTGAGCTATGAAGCCACTGACGTTGGGAGCTGGTCATTTGTGCGTTCTAATGTTCCCGTGAGAAATGAATCAACGATGAAATGATATATGAAATGGATCATATCTGCAGTGAAGTGTCAATGGCATTTGTGGCAGTGAAAAGGTCATTAGAAGGATTCAGCATTGCTTTTGGCAGGAAATTGTTTTATTCCACCTTTTCTCTTTCTTTTGAGGACTTGCTCGATATCAGTAGTTAACAGGCAAGACATAAGCCAAAGTCAAATAAGTTTCTTTTGTAATTAGGTCAAGTTGTGGCATACCCGTTCTAACTTAAGATGTAGATCACCAAGGTTATAAAAGTTTTAGTTGATCTAGACTGGCGTTCTTCAAAATTCCGAGTAAGTTGTTCGGTATAAGGGCGGTGATTTTCTTTTCTTTCAACCCAATTCCTCATTGCGTCAAATTTGGGTTGAAAACGTCTTCGCAAGGTTGCAATGAACACTTTAAATCTCCAACATTAAGGTTTCCGCTTCCGCTTTAGTGCTCTCGGCTACGATTTGAATGAACTGCCACAACTATTTTAGGCGTTATTTTTTACACAACCACAAATAGAAGCTAGTATTTTACTGTGACTCGCTGTTCCTTACCTCCTCCTCTAATTCCTTAATTTTGAAGACCTACGCAATGCAAAGAGAAGAAAGACATAAGTTCTGACGTTCATGATTCGATATGAAATAAGTCTACCTTTAAAATAGGCTGCATTAAATAAACACTTTAATGACGTTTGTAGTTTGGTGGCAGAACTTTGACAAACCCCAAAAAGTGAACGGGTATTCTAGAATCTAGCCGAATTGCGGAAAGATGCCTCGTGCTTGAGTCAGGCTGTCCTGCCTGGTCAGTCAGCATTCATGATACTTGCTAAGTTCAAAGTATAGGCTGCCAATCTTTTCTCCGAAAATTCACGTACTACCAACATGAACTCACTGGCATTGAAAAATTCCCGCTTAATCTGTTGTAGGAATGTAAAAAGGAATTACATATCCAGTTCACAAGTCAACTGAAAATTTACGCATTATTTCATAATTAGAGGCGCGATACATATTTACCTCCACTTCCTGCTTCTTACCATCCTGCAATTCCTTATTTATTGCTCTCAGCCTCGACACCTTTTTGTAAAGAATAGGTGGGAAATGCGTTGATGCTTCAGCTTTAAACCATTGAAATTTAAAGACTAGCGTTCACATGAGGAGACCCCAACAGATACAGATTCTTTGTCTATTGATGACCTAGCGTTATTATTGGTTGAGTTAACTGAGGGACAGGCTAGTGGGGAATTGACTGAACCTCTGCCTAGTCAAGCGCTTTCTAGTCAAATGTGTACACCCAATGAAAGTACAAAGGGAAATACTACTGAAGAACTCAGGGTGGAGAGTGAAGGAACATGCAATGATCGGGTATTTCGTGATGGTCTTCAGGTGGTTGTTAATTTATCTAGCAGAGAGCTTACACAAGCTGCGATGTCTTTATTATCAAAAGGGTCATAATTCTGTCCGACTCCAAAAGAGATTGATATGTTTGCCTTGAGGAGAAAGACATGTTTGACTATGTAAGACGTCTGCGCTTAAAAGAGTATTATTGCGGTGATGATGGTGTAGATGGGGACTTTTCAGACAAACCCGCGTTTAGAAAAAAGTCTACTTGGTGTCCAGAGAGAAACAGAGATGCGGTATTAGAAATTTATGTGAGTTTGCTGGAATGGAAGATATTCTCACAAGATTTGAGTGTTCCTTGTCAAAGAAATTTATCTAAGGAGAACCAGGAAGCATTGGATAATTTGAGAGGATATGATGATATCATTATATATATAAAGCGGGCTGATAAGGGTTCAGCTGTAGTGGTTATGGATAGGGCAAGGTATGTTGGTGAAGCCATGAAACAGCTGAATGATAAAGAACGTGGATAAGAGAGACAACAAAGAGTGGCAATTACAATCTGGGAATCTTCTAGAGTTACCAAAGGTCATAAGAGTTGGTTTATTAATGGTGGGCGATGAATTTCAAATCCTTCCTGGTGAAATGACTTTCAAACGCGATCTGAATTTGTTTTCAGTCATCCCGAATTGACCCCGCCGTGTTTTGCGAAAAGCCAGATAGTCGCCTCCTACCAATTGGGTTTCTTCAGAAACCCATAAGGGTTGAAACGTGTAACGCGCTTTCACAGCTTCCGAATATTCAGTGCGAACTGATTGGTTGAACGTTTCAGTGCTAAGTACCATATTTGGAAACCCCTTGCTCTTGTTGTTCCAAATATGGTACTTAGCAAATTGAATATTCAGAAGCTTGTTTCCAAGCACACAAGGGGCCGTTACACGTTTCAACTCTTATGGGTTTCTGGTTTCTTCACTTGAACACGAAAACGCTTTGTAAAAGAGTCGCGCCCACGCTGCAGCTCGCACTCAACCAAACATGGTAGACAATCCAAGATGGCGATCAACAGTCCACGCAAAAGAGAGTAAACATATATTCCTTTGAAAAAAGATGCAA
>NC_090892.1:68761215-68768715 GCF_036669925.1 Montipora capricornis | reverse complement strand
TGCTTTGGGCAAGTCGTCTCGTCTGTCTGTAGTAAGTGAGGATGCCTCCACTTAGTTTAGCCCTCTTAAAGTGCGCTGCGATTAATGTTAGGGGTTTAAGTCAACGTAAGTTTTCGCTGGTCTCTGATTTCTTTCGTGCTTCACGCCTAGACATTTGTTTCATTCAAGAAACCATGGTTTCCGATGACGCTGTTCTGCGCTCCTTCTCCTCTTCGTGGCCGGGCCCCAGCTTCTGGGTCCCTGTTGTCGGGAGGAGAGGGGGAGGGGGGGGGGGGGTAGCTATCTTATGTTCTGATGTTTTTCGTAATAATGTTTCTGTTTGGCAGAAGGATCATAGTGGGCGCATTCTCAGCTTACTTGTTAAGTGTGACGATTTAATCTTAATCTAGTTAACCTTTATGTGCCGACGATTCCGGATGAGAGAAAGATTTTCTTTCAGTCAGTCCCGTCCTTTTTTCTTCCAAACTCCCGGCTCCTGATTTGGGGAGATATGAATTGTTTTGACTCGGCGCTTGAAAAATTGGGTAGGTCGGTTTCCCTCGACTCCGGCTTTTCGGACCAAAAATCTCGCTGTAACCTCCGTGACGCTTGGTATCTTTTGCATCCCCGAGACAGGCAGTTCACCTGGTTCAGACCAGACCTTTCAATTGCCAGCAGACTGGATACATTTTTGGTACCGCGGCTTCTGTGTAGTCAAGTCACTAGGTGCGATATTCTCCCATGCTTTTTCTCAGATCATGACTTTGTTGTTTTAGACTATGATATTTCAGCTCTCCCCCTGCAAGGCTCGGGAGTTTGGAAGTTCAACAATTCTCTCCTCGATGATGAATCCTTTTATTCAGAGATTTCGGATTTAATTGAGCAGTTTCTGGCCTTTCGGCAATGCTTTGCTTCTCAGTGCGATTTTTGAGAGTCTTTAAAGTATGACATTAAGCTAACTGCGATCGCCTTTTCTCTTCGTAAACATCGTTTACTCTCGTCCCAGAAAGTTTTTCTAACCAATCGCTTGATTGTCTTGAAGAATCGTCTGGCTTCGGGCGATATTTCTGCTAGTCCTGAAATTCTGACTTCAGAGGCTGCTCTGCGGTCGCCTTTAGATTCCGAGCTCGAGGGTTATAAGATTCGCAGCAGGGTTAAGTGGTTTTCTCTTCCTGACATGATTCAAGATCACGAGCGTTTTTATTCGTCCCTATTTTCTGAAGAGCCAATTGACCCTGTAGCCCAATCCCATTTGTTTGAGCACGTTACCCGCCTGTTATCGGATGCTGAGCGCGAATCATGAGAGGGTCTTCTTTCTTTGAACGAGGCGTCCGAGGCCCTTCGCCTCTCTAATAGGAACAAAACGCCCGATTCTGACGGCTTAACTGTTGAGTTTTATTTTGCGTTCTGGTCCCTCTTGGGGCCCCTTTTAGTTGATATGTTTAATGAGTCTCTCGCCCACCGTGAGCTCAGCATTGCTTTTGACGGCAAATTGTTTTTTCATAACTTTTCCCTTTCTTTCCAGGACTTGCTCGATATATCAGTAGTTAACAGGCAAGAAGTAAGCCAAAGTCAGGTAAGTTTCTTTTGTAATTTGGTCATGTTGCAGCATACCTGTTCTAAATTAAGATTTAGATCTCCACGATTATAAAAGTTTTAGTTGATCTAGACTGGCGTTCTTCAAAATTCCGAGAAACTTGTCCGGTATAAGGGCAGTCATTTCCTTCTCTTTCAACCCAATTCCTCGTTGCGTCGAAATGGGTTAAAAACCTTTTCGCACGGTTGCAATGAACAATTAAAAAAAAAACTCCACCTTTAAGGCTTGCGTATCTGTCCTTTTTAGTGCTCTCAGCTACAATTTGAATGAACTGCCACAACTATTTCAGGTGCTATTTTTACGTAACCACAAATGGAAGCTAGTATTTACTTTGACTCGCTGTTCCTTACCTCCTCCTCGAATTCCTTAATTTTGAAGACCTACGCAGTACAAAGAGAACACGGACATAAGTTTTGACGTTCATGATTTGATATAAAATAAATCTACCTTTAAAATAGTCTGCATTAAATGATCACTTTAAGCACGTTCGAAGTTTGATGGCAAAACTTTGACAAACCCCGAAAAGTGAACAAATATTCTTGAATCTAGCCGAATAACCGAAAGATGCCTTGCGTTTGAGTCAGTCTGTCCTACCTGGTAAGTCAATATTCATGATTCTTGCTAAGTTCCAAGAATAGGCTGTATAAGTGCAAGTCTTTCTCCAAAAACACGAGTACTGCCAACGTGAACTCACTGGCATCGAAAAATCCCGCCTTTTATGGCTCAATCAGTTGTAAAACGTAAGAAGCAATTACATATTCAGTTAACGAGTCAACTGAAAATTTACACGTTATTTCATAATTAGAGGCGCGATACATATTTACCTCCACATCCTGCTTTTCACCATCCTGCAATTCCTTATTTATTGCTCTCAGCCTCGAAACCTTTTTGTAAAGAATAGGTGGGTAATGAGCTTACGCTTCAGCTTTGTTTAAACCATTGAAATTTCTTCGCCAAAAAAAAACAAACACTTTAATTTCTGCTAGTATCGCATTGGCAAATCGCGGTGTTTCCAACATAAACAAAAGAGTCTTCAACCCTTTAACCACCCGGGGGTTCCCCATTGACGAGTAAAATCGTCTGGCGTTAGACAGAGTCAAATCTACGATGAAATGATCTATGAAATGGATCATATATGAACTGCGGATATGAAATCAAGTGAAGCTCTGATCCTCGCAGTTGTGAAGGCAACTTTTTCAATTGCGTAAAGAAGCCTGAAAAATTCAGGACCTCAACAGGGTTTGAACCCGTGACCTCGCGATACTGGTGCGACGCTCTAACCAACTGACCTATGAAGCCACTGACGTTGGGAACTGGTCATTTGCGGGTTCTAATGTTCCTGTGAAGAATTAATCAACGATGAAATGGTCTGAAATTGATCATATATGAACTGCGGATATGAAATCAAGTGGAGCTATGATCCGCGCAGTTATCAACGCAATTTTTGCAATTGCGTAAAGAAGCCTAAAAAATTCAGAAATTCAACGGACTTTGAACCCGTGACCTCGCGATACCGGTGCGACGCTCTCACCAACTGAGCTATGAAGCCATTGACTTTGGGAGTTGGTCATTTGTGGGTTCTAATGTTCCCGTGAGGAATGAATCAACGATGAAATGATACATGAAATGGATCATATCCGCAGTGAAGTGTCAATGGCATTTGTGGCAGTGAAAAGATCATTAGAAGGATTCAGCATTGCTTTTGGCAGGAAATTGTTTTATTCCACCTTTTCTCTTTCTTTTGAGGACTTGCTCGATATCAGTAGTTAACAGGCAAGAAATAAACCAAAGTCAAATAAGTTTCCTTTGTAATTAGGTCAAGTTGTGGCATACCCGTTCTAACTTAAGAAGTAGATCACCAAGGTTATAAAAGTTTTAGTTGATCTAGACTGGCGTTCTTCAAAATTACGAGAAATTTGTCCGGTATAAGGGCAGTGATTTCCTTCTCTTTCAACCCAATTCCTCGTTGCGTCGAATTTGGCTTAAAAACGTTTTCGCACGGTTGCAATGAACAATTTTTAAAAAAAGCTCCAACTTTAAGGCTTGCGCATCTGTCCTATTTAGTGCTCTCAGCTACAATTTGAATGAACCGGCGTGCCAGAACTATTTCAGGCGCTATTTTTACGTAACCAAAATTGGAAGCTAATATTTACTCTGACTCGCTGTTCCTTACCTCCTTCTCTAATTCCTTAATTTTGAAGACCTACGCAGTACAAAGAGAACACGGACATAAGTTTTGACGTTCGTGATTCGATATAAAACAAATCTATATTATAGGTTGCATTAAATGAGCACTTTAAGGACGTTCAAAGTTTGGTGGCAGAATTTTGACAAACCAAAAGAAGTGAACAGGTATTCTAGAATGTAGCCGAATAACCGAAAGACGCCTCACGCTTGAGTCAGTCTGTCCTGACTGGTCAGTCGATATTCATGATATTTGCTATAGGTTGCATAAGCGCCAGTCTTTCTCAATTTGTAGAAAATACACTTACAGCCAACATGATGAAATCACTGGCATTGAAAAAATTCCTTCTTATGGATGTTGTGCTCTTCACCTCACATGATTTTACAACACAGAGTTTAACTTAAATGGAAAGTATCCAACAATCAACATGTAACCTTTTACATAGAGCAAAAAGCAAAACATATACATATTCGGCAATCCTAAAGGAATGCAGAGGTAACAATTTAATTAGGGTCCTATTCAATCGAACAAAGCATTAAAGTTGTGTACACAATTGCACACAAGAATCGGTCTACACAATACAGAATTAGTTCCACAACAATGGCTCAATCAGTTGTAGAATGTAAGAAGCCATTACATATTCAGTTAACGAGTGAACTGTAAATGTACGCATTATTTCATGATTAGAGGCGCGATACACACTTGTCTCCACTTTCTCAGTGCTTTCCACCATCCTGCAATTCCTTATTGCTTGCTGTCAACCTCGACACCTTTTTGTCTTTCGATTCAGGGTCAATAGACGGATTCAGCCGTGCTTTTGACGGCAAATTGCTTTATCCTACCTTTTTTCTTTCTTTCGAGTATTTCCTCGATATCAGCAGTTAACAGGCAAGAAATAAGCCAAAGTCAAATAAGTTTCTTTTGTCATTAGGTCATGCAGTCTAGCATATACAAATTTTAACTTAAGATGTAGATCACCGCTGATATAAACATCTAGACTGGCGTTTTTTTTAAATTCCGACTAACTTGTCCGGTATAAGGGCGGTGATTTCCTTTTCTTTCAACCCAATTCCTCGTTTCGTCGAATTTGGGTTGAAAACGTTTTCTGAAGGTTGAAATGAACAATTTAAACTCAAGTTTTAATAAGGTTTCTGCTTCCGTCCTTTTGTTGCTCTCGGCTGCACTTCGAATGACCTGCCACAACTATTTCAGGCGCCATTTTTACGTAACCATAAATAGAAGCTAAAATTTTACTCTGACTCACTGTTCCTTACCTTCTCCTCCTCTAATTCCTTAATCCTGTTTCTCATTTTGCAAACCTATATGCAATTCAAAGAGAAGAGAAACCTGGTCAGAGATAAGTTTTGACCTTCATGATTCGATGTACAGTAAAATACGTCTGTCTTTGAAATACGCTGCATTAAATGAATTAAGGACGTTCGAAGTTTGGTTGAAGAAGTTTGACAAACCCCGAAAAGTAAACAGAAAGATGCCTCGGGATTGGGTCAGGCTGTCCTGCCGGGTCAGTCAATATTCATGATACTTGCTAAGTTCAAAGAATAGGATGCTTCTCCGAAAATACACGTACTGCCAACATGAACTCACTGGCATTGAAAAATTCCTGCTTTTTATGGCCCAATCAGTTGTAGAATGTAAGAAGCAATTACATATTCAGTTAACAAGTCAACTGAAAATTTACGCATTATGTCATAATTAGAGGCGCGATATACATATCTGCTAAGTTTTGAACAGGCTGCATAAGCGCTAGTCTTTCTCAATTTGCAAAAAATACGCCTACTGCCAAAAGCAGTCACTAGCATTGAAAAGTTCCTTTTTATGCCTCAATCTGTTGTAGAATGTAAGAAGCAATTATATATTCAGTTAACGAGTCAACTGTAAATTAACGCATTATTTCTTTTTTTTTTTCCATGAGCAATTTCCTATTCCAAGTTGAGAGACCATTGTAGTGTAATTCAACTTTTAAGGATTCCAAAACTATGGCGCGTTTATATTGTCAAAATTCAACCTGTCAAATCGAGAGTCTACATTCCAAAATGAGCGCCATACTTCCAATTCAGCCAATAAACCTTTTCTAAATCGACTGCCATTTTCTCGCAGCGGACGGGTTAATTCGATCAGATACTATTCAAATTGATTAGATACCTTTCAAATAGATCAGTTTCTTTCTAAATGGAACAAATTAAATCCTTTACATTAAATCGATTACCATTTCCCTTCCAAATTAAATCGATCACTATACCCAAGATACTTTGCTGGTATACTATACCTGCTAACAAAACACAACCGCGCGCTCTTCCGTTTCCTCGTGGAGCGACCGTCAAAGGATGAAGCAGAGGTAAAGCCTAATTATACCTAGAATATGATTTATTCATGAAAGTAGAGCATGGTTCTTTAAACATTGTACTCAGCAATATGCTCTTGGTGTTAAAATTTTGGAACTGAATTCCACCCTCAATAAAAAAACTTAGCCGAATTAATTATAGGAAAGTGATGAAGTGTTTACTTGAAAGACGTTTTGCAGTCTGAAGATGACTATGTTGAACTCCCTCACCTTATTGAGCTTTTCTCTTCCCTGCCTTAGTTACCTAATTGCTAAATTTAATTCTATTACCTTACAATTTTGCGAATTCTCTTCCTATATACTATTATTTGTGTGTCTTTTTTTTAATCGCTACCAGTTTCTTTTTGTATTTAATGTGTGTATGTGTGTTATTTCCATCGACTTCCATCATTTGCTTCCCTGACACGGAGCTGTGCTGGTCTCAAACCAGTAACACTGAGCTGAGAAATTACCATGCGGTAACCTGCATTGGAAAACTCTCTTAGCAGTTCTCTTACTTTATCCTCGAGCTCTTGATCAGATAGAGCCACATTCTGACGAGCTGAAAGACCATACGTCTTCATTCGCCTGAAGATGGTACTTTCCGACACACCCAACTCTGTCTCAACAGTTCCAATAATGTGCCCCTTAACTGCCCTCTTAAAATTTCCTTTTCTTGATCTATTTCCTGTTTAAAGAGTGAATAATTTATTTCATAATATCACTAGGTATCACATACAAGAACAAGACTGTAAAGCGCAACAGTAATACTCATCATGAATGCCCTACAAAAACTATGGCTATTTACACGTTGGGCCCCCGCTGTTAACCCATAATATATTTTCTTCCCTTGAAGATCAAACCCTTTCAGTCATTTAGTGAAGGCTTACTTTAACTATCAGAATCTTAATTTTTTTCTTTTCCTGGGAGCGTGTTCGGAGAATCCAGGGGTTATCTAATAAACTTTTTCTTTTTCTATAAGTAGTCGGTAATTGATTGGGGGGAATTTGGTCGGCTTGGGGACTCGGTTTTCTGAGCCTAATGAACACTTGAGTCTTGTGTGCTTTTAGGAGTTCACGGTTTACGAATGATTTACGATTGTATTGTAGTGTCCGTTTTATCCGAGTTCAACAAACAGCAACAACAATCTTTAATAAATTACATATAGTTCTACACTTTTCTTGTCAACCCAATTAATTAGCAAAAACGCTATTATAGGGAGGAGGACAATATTATACAATTATTATATATACAATTACTAGTTATATGCAATAAAAAATTGTCAAGTACTTGTGACGAAATTAAATTTCGTGGCTGGTATGAGGCGGCGTTTCGTCTCGGCCAAGAGACTCATTAGATACTTTTCGAATTCCAGCAAACTCGTTGAGCATCGCGCTC
>NC_090892.1:68743715-68756215 GCF_036669925.1 Montipora capricornis | reverse complement strand
TGTTGTGTTTAACTTGATCGAGACCAGCCTACTAAAAAGTCTGTCCTTAAACAGCGACTAACTTAACATCCTCCGGGTCCTTATATTGATATCTGATAACCCTTACGATTTCCTGAAGACTCATTAAGACATCTAAGTAAACTCATGTAAACATTGCAACAAGGCAAATAAATGTTGATCGATTTATAGACTGATTGATTGATTGATTGATTGATTGATGGCTTACTGTGTCTTTTAGCTCTCTCGCTCTGCTGTTTTCCTTAGGGCCGATTTACACGGTACGATTTTTGCCGCATGCGACAACGGCTTACGACAGGCCCACGACACGATTTAACGTCAGAAAAAATGTCGTAGCATTTTAAAACATGTTTTGAAATGCTGCGGCAATCGTAAGTGATGTGGTAGGCCAGTCGTGAGCTTGTCACATGCGACAAAAATGGCACCGTGCAAATCGGCCCTTATAATCCTAGCTCCAAAAGGAACAGAAGAAACAAAAAGCCCTCAGTACAGAAAGCCAGATCTACACAATGAAGTGTGGAAAACATTTACCCAAATATTACCTCTTTCGAGTAAATAATCAGTTGATCACAAATATCACGTATTGTCTCTTCCATTTCGTCATTCTGGAACAGAAAACAATTGATGAATGAGGTTACTCACAGCGTCTTGTGCGATAAGACACATGTCGCAAACTAGTGGCATGTCACTTTGGCAATATCGCCTTTATTTCTTAGCTAGAAAAAACATGTTGCCATGGTAAATCAACCATGTTTCAGTAAAGGCGACCTAAGTCCGAAAAATACATCAGAATGACTTACTTGGTTTGTATCGCTGGGGTTGATCGGGAATTTGTCCGCTACATTCTTAAGCCCTATCTCCGTTAGAGCTTCGACGAGCTTTCCGACAGTGGCCCTTTTTCCGTTCTGGCGAAGCCAGCGAACAAGGACCTCTATGCAGCATTCCTTAGAGTTGTCTTTTTTTCTTGTTGAATGGCTTCAATAATGGCTTGATAAAATCCCAGTGCACGGGCTAAATCTCTCCACTGTGGCCCAATGTCATCCGCCAGCCTTTTTTCATAAATAACACCTTCATACAGTGTGTCGTCTCGATTCCAAGTTGATTGGCCTGAATAAGCTACAAAAATCAAGGATAATTGTAAAATTAGTATCCTATATTTTCGACGGTTGATCTTTAATTTTACCTCCTTGTCGGCGATTCCGATAAAACGATTTGGTCATACCGCAAGGGACAACTTTGGCAGGGCACCGTTAGCGTAAAGCGTGTGTTTTCAACACTAAGGCCCTTGGGTAAGTAGGTAAAGCACGTCTTTAAATCGAAGATAAAAGATTGATAGTTTTGGGTAATTATAACGCTCACTTAACAAGTTTATGATGTACTGAAGAGGCATTAGGACAGCCCCTAGCGTGGTGAAAAGGACCGGAAATGAGAAGGGTGAGTAATAAGGTTCTTCCTACAATTGTAGAAAGTGTGAAAAAAATTATACACAGCATAGTTTCCGCAAGCAAAGCAAGAGAAGCGCATGTTTCTTCCTTGAGACAAAACGGTATTTAAGGAATAAACTTGACTGAATTTTGTTCTTTTATCGTATTACCCTCGAACTTGTTTATGAGACTGTTTATTAGTTTCGGGTGTCTTGATGATTGAATTGGGTCAAAATTCCACTTGAGCACCTGAACACTGCTTGGCTGAGACGGAGGACATTTTTTTCTTAATAACGAGGTATAGCAAGCCAAATGTAGCAATATTCAATTCGTTTAATTTTATATGTAGTTTTGTAATATGAACTCAACTATGCCTTTAAATTCAACTTGTATTCAACATTCAACGCGTTATTCAATATTCAACTTTCCATTCAACATTCATTTTATTTCTCCATTCAACTACCTGTTGAACATTTTCAGCTATTTATTCAACATTCAACTTTAATTTTTAAAGTATTCAACTATTCATTCAGCATTCAACTTTGATTCAACATTCAACTATTCATTCAACATTCAACTCTTTTGAGCCCTCACATCTTCTGGTCAGTGACGCAGATCATTGCTTGTTGAAAACATGGCTCCGGCGGCGGCTGCGGCAGCGGCTAGAATGCCAGCTACGGAAATAGAAGATTATGAAGATGACAAAAGGCTCCACTTCGATGTGGAGTCTGACCTTCCAAGGTTTGTTGACTCGGTTCTTCAAAGAACTAACCATATTTCCCAGACGAAAGTGGATGAGGAAATTGTGGAGCAGCATAATGTTGTTGTCGATCAAACGGTGCGTTTGCTTCGTATACTCCGAGACTGCAGTTTGAATATTAACGCCCATGACAAAGAAACCATAGATAATCTCTCATCAGCATTCAGTGATGTCTTATCCACCCTGCAGCAATCAGTGATGTCTTATCCACCCTGCAGCAATGTTTAGCTAGAGCAGCCGTGTCTCCCACCACAGTGGCAAAGAATGTTTGTCCCAGGCTGAAAAGTGGTGAACCCGGTAACTTGGCTTTCGACATATCTGCAGAACTACCAGAAGACCTTCTGGGTTTAGGATTTACTTACACTAGAATTGTGCAAATGTTGGGAGTATTTCGTCCGACTATATCAAGAAGTATCAAAGATTATGGTTTAGAAGACTTTAAGTCGTTTAGTAAACTGTCTAATGACGAGTTAAACGACGTAGTGCGAGGTTATATAAGTGAACATGGAGGAACAAGTGGACAAGTGTATATGACGGGATACTTAAGATCCCTGGGATTGAGAGTGTAAAGAAGACGCGTAAGGGAATGCTTAGCTCGACCGGACCCATAAAACAGGGCTTTGAGGTGGGGAATTCTTGTTTCACGAAGGGTATACCAGGTCCCATGGTCCAATTCATTATGGCACTTAGATGGGCACTATTCTTTAACTCGCTGGAAGCTCGTCATTCACGGTTGTATCGATGGGTTTTCGAGGCGTATAATATATTTAAAGTGTAATTCCAATAACCTGTCAAAAAATGGTTAAAACCATGATGTCCATACTCTAGGAAGTACCGTACTTTTCACAACATTCATCCTCGTGTGGCCATACAGTTGGGCTTTGAGAATGTGCAGACCATAGGGTGGTGAAAGTGGAAATCCCAGATACTCTAAACAAGCATTATCTTTAAGTCCTATAATATTCAAGTAAAGCGAACGATCCTCGCAGTTGTTGATTTTAGCAATTGCGTAAACAAGCCTGAAAAATTCGGGTCAAACACCGTCTTCTTTGCGACTGTGGTGGAAGACACGGCTGCTCTAGCCAAACATTGGTGCAGGACTGATAAGACACTGAACGCTGATGAGAGATTATCTATGGTTTCTTTGTCATGGGCGTTAATATTCAAACTGCTGTCTCGGAGTATACGAAGCAAACGCACCGATTGATCGACAAGAACATTATGCTGCTCCGCAAATTTCCTCATCCACTTTCGTCTGGGAAATATGGTTAGTTCTTTGAAGAACCGAGTCAAGAAACCTTGGAAGTGGAGCCTTGTGTCATCTTCATAATCTTCTATTTCCGTAGCCGGCATTCTAACCGCCGCCGCCATCTTTTTAGCAAGCAATGATCTGCGACACTGACCAGAAGTGAGGGCTCAAAAGAGTTGAATGTTGAAGTAAAGTTGACTGCTGAATGAATAGTTGAAAATGTTGAATAGGTAATTGAAAGAGTGAATGTAGAATTGAATATAAAATGAATAGTTTAATGTTGAATGGAAAGTTGAATATTGAATAACGCGTTGAATATTGAATACAAGTTGAAGATTAAACGCATAGTTGGATACATAATACAACACTATATAGAAAATTAAACGAATTGAATATTTCTACATTTGGCTTGCCATACTATGACAAGAAAGGATGCTAAGATTGGACGTGAGGCATTTTCCCATCCAAAAATGCTAAAAATGGCATAAAACTCAATAAAGTTCTTTACGCAATCTGCAGGTAGCATCATTCAGTGATGCATAAGATTAGATGACTTCCGGGTTGGCTTACCAACGCGGAAACTGTGATTTTCTGCAACAATATCTTGACAACTGTAGACTACAAATAAAAGCCGATAGGAGTATGTTTAAGTACTTACTCATGGTAAAGGAACGAAGAGGAGGTGACTGCTCCGCTTGCTTCGATGGGGTTAGCAGGCTTTTCTGCAGTACAACAAGGATTCATCGAAGTTCGCATATTACACCGCAGTTTATTAATTTTATTTTGAAATCAAACTACGACGTCAGAGCTGAACGAGATTCCTGAGGTCCAGCATTCATGCATGTTTGTAAATAAAGTAGGAAATATCCTTTCACATTTTGGGTTAGTATTGACTAACGACACAGGGTCCGTCACTTACGTTGTAATTTTGCTTTGCGTAACTGAATTAGGTATCCACATAGGATGGAAACAGAACAAGAACAAATATAACTCTCGGCTCTAGAAGAGGTCTTTGTGTTCACCAGCTGAAGATTAAGTCTTGTAATATCCAACAACACCAGTCCCTCGACGAGCGACTGGTGTTGTTGGATATTATTAGCATGTACTAGGTTTTTTTTTAATATTAATTAGTACGTATATGCAAGGGGAACCCCCTTCAGCGCTGCTGCTACTGTGACAGGAAATGTCGGCTCTAACAAAGCATAAAGCAATTTTTCGGTACCCTTGGATATTGCTTTATGCTTTGTTAGAGCCGACATTTCCTGTCACAATAGCAGCAGCGCTGAAGGGGGTTCCCCTTGCATATACTAATTAATATTAAAAAAACCCAAGTACATGCTAATCAATATTTTAATATTGATTAGTATAAGCAAGAGGAAGCCCCCTAAAATTATGGCTTGCGAAGGGTTATTAAGGTGGCGAGGATAACTTCATATCATTCTGGTGTCTTCCCAGAGCTGACTAGCTTCTGGCTACTACAAACCAGATGGGGGCCTGAAACTAAAGAATATGGACTGGATGCGTCCAAAGTCAAAGTCAACCTTTATTTACCCATGGTTAATCCTTCAGGAAATTACATTTTATTAAAATAATTAACAGCTACCTAATACCATAGTCTATTCTACTAATAAACATTTAACACTCAAGACTGCAATGCCGTGTAACGATCTCTGCATTACATTTGATCAACACAAACCGTGATAAGCGTAAACACACCACTGTTCGGACAGATCAAACAACGTTCACGAAGGCATTCTCTTCAAAATGGAACTACGGTCGGCCAATCCTAGAATGATAAACGCTCAAACTAGAAAGCAGAAGCAGACAGCTGTTTTAGGCTTGTTGGCCCTCGTCAGAGCGCCAAAGATAAAACACAATGAGCCTTAGTGACACTTCACCCATCTCATATGTGTCGCTAGTCATTATAGAAAGAGCTAAGATCGGATTGCGCGAAGGCCACATCAACAAACAATTGCAACAAATGGTCGAAGGGCAACCCTTGACTGATCATGCCAGCGCCATAAGAGAGAAACCATGGAATGACCAACACCATCCTTCTCCTTCAGATAGAGAGTATCAAATAGACCGGATCACCAAGAGATCGTTCACGGTAAAAAATAATGATAAACATTTAACACTAAAGACTGCAGTATTCTACTCAGTATTCTACTGCTGCGCTCATAGATCACCAAAAGATTCACTCGCTTTGGAATCTGTGGTGCAATATTTGAGATGTGAACTCTGTTAGTAATGACGCTGTACGCAGGTGGTGAGGTAGGCTATTCCACAACACCGCAACACTGTAGCTGAAGCTTCGTTTGTAGAATTCTGTGCGGGGAAGTAGAATTGCAAGCTTTATCCCAGTATCCCTTAAATCTCTTATAGGAAGGTAGGTCTTTCTATAATTGTGTATTTTATACATTAAAGTGGATTTAAAGATCGCACGATGATCTTTCAGGTTTCTCTACCCTAGGGTATGGATGAATTCACCTCCGTTAACGTTAGCGCCGTTGAGAAGGTTATGACACTTGCCGCCCGATTTTGGAGATTTTGGAGCTTTTTGGCGAGGCATTTTCCGCAATTGCCCCACACAGCACTGCAATAATCAAAGTGCCCTTGAACGAGGGAATTATGAGCAGTAGTTAAGGTTTCGCGTGGGACGAAATTCCTAATACGTTCGATAGTATTGATATCAGCTGACTTTCCCAATTTAGATTTTTATCAATGTTAATTAAGCCCCAGTGACTTCGATGAGGAAACTTGCTTGATGGGAGTAGTGTCATTAATAGTAATATTAGGTACTTCCTTGACATTTCTGCCAGGTGCCAATTAATAAAAATTGAGTCTTTGTCACATTTTGAGTTAATTTATTGGCAGCGACCGACATATCATACAAATCATGATTAACACAATCATTTATCCCACTAATATCAGAGCTGGTAAAAGAAATATTTGTATCGTCTGCATACATTCTTAGCAGCAGTTGGGAAGGTCATTTATATATAACAAAAAAAGCAAGGGGACTAAGATAGTACCTTGCGGTACACCACTCGTAACAGAAGTTTCGGATGGCTTATGTACCAGTGAATTCCAAGGGCAAACCCCTGGGCATTTGACGTTTACAAAAAAATGATCAAATGCCCCCTATGTTGACTCCGCCAAATGCCCCACCGGCTAGGACCTCGCAAAATGTCACATACCCCACCCTACGTGGAAGGAAACAATTTTAATTGCAGTAAAAGGACTAAGAGAACTAAAAACCTTTTCCAGCGTTAGAGGCCGTTGTCATGAAACGTTTATTTCTTATTTTTTTTATTTGAACAGTTGACCAAACGCTTTACGGTTGGTTTTTTCCTCATTACAAACTTCAAACAACGGCATTTTTCATAAAAAAAAAACAAACAAACAAACAAACAAACTGTTGCTCGGGACAAAGGCGACACACGTGTAATAGCCCTTTTCACGGTTAGTTTTTCACATTTGCATTACAATGTAATCGAGCATGTTTGTGAGGATATTTCGAGCTGTTTTGTAGTTTTAAGCCGAAATTGCCTCGCATCCACGTTTATTACATTGTAATGCAAATGAGAAAAACTAACCGTGAAAAGGGCTATTGTGGCGAGGCGGTGATACCTGTCAAAAGATTCTCTAGGTAGCGACTGCTGACCGTTCACCGTTGATAGTCAAATGCCCGCCGGAACGGGTTTCGTTTCGTGTCAAATTCCCTAATATGCGGAGATATTTTCTTGTCAAATGCCCTGGGTATGCCCGGGGAAGGAAGAGGGGGGGGGGGAGGTGGGGAGGGAATGGGCGCACTTGGAATTGACTGGTACATTACAGCCATTAACTAAGAAAGTCTAAGTACATCATTTCAAATGAGAATCAAACTAGCGATTAGACGCACCTGTTATCCTGTAATGTTGTAGCTTTGACAAATAGAATATCGCGATCTATGGTATCGAATGCCTTTTTGAGATCAGAGAAGACGACTCCATTTACAATACCATGATCAACATTTTATAGACCAGCTGTCAGTGGCTTCGAGTAGAGCAGTTACGGTTGAGTGAAGTGAACGAAAGCCCGACTGATGATTTGATAGTAATTTGTTACTAGCAAGATAATTATATATTTAATCGCAGAATATTCGCTCAAACACTTTCGCCACTGCAGGTATTATTGGTATGGCTCTATAGTTTGTTGGGCCCACGAATTTAAAACATTTTTCGATGAGTTTATTTCGGTTAACCTAACCATTTAGGGACTAGCCAGAACGACTGATCGTCAACGCCGTTTTTAAGAAGCCACGCGAGCGAATTGAGTCACGAATTCTTCACTCAAGTAAAAAGTCACGCGGAAAGCAAACGGACGAGACTGCTTGGCGACACTCATTGTTTTCTTTTGTGTCGTCATGCAGAGAAAAGGAGGAAATTGCATAAATGTGGAAATAATTTACAAATTTACCTAATTTGAATCAACTTAAAACTGACCTTCATGTGAGCACATTTGTCAGTTGTCTTTGAAAATTTGGGTCGCAAAGGGACCCGCAAGATGCAAAATTCAACCAATTCTACCTAGAAGATTTTGTTACATGGGGGCAATTATCTGTACATGTGTAAAATCAAAATACTTGGTCAAAACACCCTCGAAGAGCCGACAAGAAATAAATCAGGAAGAAGACCGATTGTCTTTTAGTGTTCCGCTTCTCAAATTATTGTCGCGAATTAATTTTGGTATTTCTGTTGCACGGGCCAGACATTGCCTTCGGCCTTTTTCAGCATCATAGTTTTAAGAAAACTATTAGAACAAAACTAATTGAAATTCTAGAAACTGAAAACTCTTATGCCGATATAGATACCTTAATTAGCAAGATGAAAAATTAAATTTCCAACTGAGGTTAAGTATAGTCTGTAGTTTTCCTCTTTACATATTGTTCTTTTACCTAAACTGCTTTCTTCTCTTTTTCTCCTTAGTACTTCTACTTTCTAAATATTTGAAAGCACAAAGAGTAATGTTTACATGTTGTTGTTGTATGTGAAAAAAAAATGTCTAAATAATTTCGTCTACAGTCGGGCTTGCCACGATTAGCTTCTAGCTATTTGCAAGCCTAGCCTAGTGACAACTTAAATTGTTTCTTGTAAATAAATAAAACTTGAACTTGAATAAAGCGTGCATTTGAGCATCACATATAAGCTTACCTGTCTGTCTATAGCGATGTTTCTCGTGACGTCATCCATTGTTATTAATATGCCAACCAGAACCTAATTGGCTGTTGAAACAATGACTTCTTTTGTTCCGTGGTTGGCAAATTTGAATATCAAAAGAAATGTGACGTCAATGTTTGTAAACAAGAAATATCGCTATAAGAGGTTAAATTAATATTATTTATTTTATTTTTGAATGGGGGGGGGGGGGGGGGGGGGACCAAGGAGAAAATTGTTGAAATGAGATGCATAAAAATCTTGATTCATGCAATGAATATGGTCATGTACAGTACCTTTTTTTCTCAATCGCAGACTGTATTATGCGAGTTTTTTGTAGTTATTTCTGTACTCGCTGTTCACTGTACTCTGAAGGTTGTATCTTACATTAGAACTGTATTTGTTATTTAATTACTGGTATGAGTAAACCTTGCAACCTTTCCATACAAGTTAAGATGCAACAAATTTAAAGCCTTAAAATTCAACACAAAAAAAAAAACAATTAGCTAGCAAAAAAAGAAAAAAAGGACCTTCCTTGTATGACCAAGAAAGAGCTAAGGACCAACCAGGTGTTGTACAGCTGGCATTCTACTATTTTGTCCCGTCAACAAAATTCCCCAGCGGTACCAATTGAATCAGGCTCATCAGGTTGCCTTGATTTTAACATCATTGGTCGACACAGAGTCGGAGCTTCTTTCTTTCACTCATTTGACAGTTTTTACCATCTAAAGTCTCTTAGATCTTGAGGAGATGTTAACTTCAAGACAAAGTAAATATTTATTTTTGACCAATCTTTGGCCTTCCTTCTTTGGTGCGATTAACAAGCGATTGCTGCTGCTTTTTTTATCGTACAGGCCACACGACGGATTATGTTATGTCAGGAATGAGAACGAGGCTTAATTAAACGCTAATTTGAAGACTTTCGGATGTCAACTGTCTCAGAATTGCTTTGTATTCCCACTGTATAATAATCTGGGAATTAAAATGATAATACAACTTTAGTTAATTAGTTACATGCAATGTCTTTTTCACCTGAAAACTTTCAGGAGCCATTATCTTTCTCTCAGTAGAACCGCTTCAGTGTTATTGGCAAGTGTATTTATTTAATATCTTGCTGCAAAAATGGTAAATGTGGATGTATGGTACTAAGTTTGCTATGGAATTAAATGCTTTTATTCCCTTTCATTTTCTTGAAACTGTTCCTCCAAGTTGCACACATAGTTTGCTCTTGTGATAAGTTATGTTTCGTCGTGATTAAACTGTTTAGTACTGTCTGGTGAATTATCATCATTACCATTACCAAAAAGAAGGTCGCTAGTAGAATTCGCAACTAATCCTATGATTTGCATCATAAGGTATTGTTGG
This sequence comes from Montipora capricornis, assembly GCF_036669925.1. Lineage (NCBI taxonomy): Eukaryota > Metazoa > Cnidaria > Anthozoa > Scleractinia > Acroporidae > Montipora > Montipora capricornis. The sequence goes on along the minus strand of NC_090892.1, from coordinate 68,746,201 downwards.
ATTCACGCGACAATAATGCCGCTCCAATTTATTTAACTGATATGTATGATTTTTGTGATGTTAAAGCCCTGTCCCTCATTAAAAAATAATAATAAACAAAGCCTTAACTTGTGCTATCAATTTTTGGTAGTTATTAAAAATAAATTCTGTTTCAGTTTTAAACACAGAAAAACAATGTTCATGTGTGTACACTGGCTTTTTGCATCCTTTCCATTCAAATATTCCTTTTCCCTATTCACATGCATTATTTCTTGTACTTGGGCACACTGACAAACAGAGGTTTTGTTGTTTGCTTCACCTTTTTTTTTGTTTTCCAATTAGATTAATCACCAGGCAATTCAGGCTCAAAAACACATGTCACATGATCCCCCAGCGTTCCACCTTCGTGCTTCAGATACAAGTCTTTAACCTTGGTTTTTTCGTTGTACGACAGTAGCTGTTTCTTTGTCGCTTTGACAAGATGTCAGGGATGAAACGTCCGCTTCAGGGCTGCTGCAATCGCGCTTTTTCATAATTTTTCCAAGCATGTTGTCCTCGATACTTGCAAGGATCACAAATAGCTTGGGGTTTAGCCTTCCATCGCAGGCTATTGTTTGGCTACACACGTCTCAAAATTTCATACGAAATCGTCAGCTCAACATTTGTTATTTTATTTAACAGCGAGGCAATACACAAATCCTTTGCATTTAGGTTAAATGCGTCAAGATAAATTTCCCGCGCAAAACAACAAGTTGCAATCAGCGCGGCCGATAGCAATGCTTATACCAAAATTAATTCGCGACGGTGATATTTAAGAAGCGGAACACTAAAAGACGACTAGTACCTTCCGTCTAGTCGGCTCTTCGAGGGTGTTTTGACCAAGCATTTTGATTTTACACATGTACAGATAATTGCCCCCACGTAACAAAATCTTCTAGGTAGAATTGGTTGAATTTTGCATCTTGCGGGTCCCTTTGCGACCCAAATTTTCGCTGCATGGTATGTCTGTTAGTGTTTTGCGAGCCAGACAAGGAGAGCGGTAGAAAAAAAATGGCGACCGTTGATGTAGTATTTATCACTTGATATAAGGAATCACGATCTTACTTCATTGTATGAGGTTCTCTGATTGGGCGGAAAAAAGACAATTGCGGAAGTTTCCGCCCAATCAGAAAATCAGAATTTAATTCGCTCTGGAACTCGTCCGTTAAAGGTATGTTCCCATGGGCTCTTCTCGCCTTACTTGAAAACTTTACGCCTGTCCCGATTCTCGTCTCGTCTCGACTGACTGCCCCTGGGTCTCCGAGGATGAACTAACCTTTATGTGAGCACATATGTCGGTTGTCTTTCATGTCGTAAGATAATTCCACCTCACCTTTAAAATCGAGGAACCCTAGCCTTTTTCATTAGTCTTACGGGTTTATTTTAGGGTGTCCTCAACATTTCTTACCTTTCTTATATATAATCTTAAAATCAATTTAACTTATTAACCAGTCATTACCATGAGTAAGAGGAGTGCTGCTTAGATGTAGGGAAATGTAACACTTGATTCTCTTGTTAGTTGACACTTGCAGACTGGAGACCGCAGACTAACCGTAACTCACAGTTATTGCAAGTTAACCATTTTAAAATGGGTTCTTAGACTTAATTAAGTAGTGTTTATCAGTCCTGTTTGTAGGTCAAGAAGGGCATATTTACTTTAAAGCATCACGAAAAAAAGCATAACACTTCTAAGGCTTCACGCTCAGTGCCATCACGCGACCAGGTATCGGGCTAACAGGCAAAATCCTCAAAGCCATCACGCAACGAGGCATCGTGCTAAGAAGCATAACGCAACAAGGCAGCCCAACTTCAGGTTAACTGTACATCTGTCCTCACTTGAAAGTGAGGCCCAGGCATGGTTCAGGTTTCGAAAAGTGTTAGTTGGGATTCTTAACAGTTGTTGTTGTTCTGTTCCGTCGTTTCGTTAACTATGTTTCATTGGTCCTAAAAAGCCCCAATGGGAAGCAGTCAAATAAGTATGTATTGTAACTCTATTTGAAATAGTGACACCTATTATTTTAGCATGTTCTGTTAAAGAAAGTTCTTTTGTATTAATTACAATAGGGTCAAATTCACTAGCGACTTTGAAGTCTATAATTAATTCTTTATACTTCTCAGTATTCAACTGTAGTTTGTTCGTTGTTGACCAACGTTCCACTTCGACAATAGCTTTCTGAACATTACTGGTGGTGCCCTTTGGGACTACTTCAGCCAGGGTCGTATCGTCGACATACTTCCAAATGGAAACCCTTGGAGGATTTAGGTCATTTATCATTGAAATAAATAGCCACGGTCCAAGTTTTGAGCCTTGGGGAACACAACAAGGAACGTATCCCCACTCTGAGAAACAGTCCCTTGATAGCTTGATCCGTTGCTCTCTATTGATAAGATAATCGCACATCCAGCGAGCTACCCTTGAAGGATACATATACTGTAGATTTTCTGAATAAGGATGCGGTATCTATTAG
>NC_090892.1:68711215-68723715 GCF_036669925.1 Montipora capricornis | reverse complement strand
CAGTTTTCCAGATACGGAGTGCCCCGTACTCTGAGGACCGACAATGGAGCGAACCTGGTTTCTGCATAAATGGATGGGTATCTTAATGAAATGGGTATCAGGCGTAGACTGACAACACCTCTATGGCCAAGAGCAAATAGAGAAGTCGAAAGACAAAATCGCTCATTATTGAAGGCAATGAGGGCAGCCCAGGCTGAGAAAAAAGACTGAGGACTGGAGATCTGAGTTGAACAAGTACCTCCTGGCGTATCGTTCCACCCCACACACGATAGCCGGTAAGAGTCCAGCAGAACTGCTGTATGGGCGAAAACTGTCAACAAAGTTACTAGAGCTAGTCGCCTTTGATGATTCTGACGAGGCGACACACCCTGAGGTGCGGGATCGGGATGCTGAGAGAAAGCAGAGAGGTGCAGATTATGTTTACAAGAGACACAATGCAGCTGATAAGCCGAATGTAGAGGAGGGAGAGTTGGTGTTCCTTGAGAAATGGAAAGAGACAAAGCTCTCAACAATTTATGAGAAGGAGCCTTATAAGGTGATTGAACGTCATGGAGACCAAATCAAGTTAAATCATCGCAAGGTGCAGTGTACAAGAGGAACATCCAGCGTCTTAGCGAATTGAGGACCCAGCTACCAGCTACTGATCCAGGGGAACCAGAATCTTCAGACCCGGTAGTAAGCAGTGTACCCGAGGAGCCCTCTGGACAGGAAGCCTCGCCCAATTTAACAGTGGAGGCAAGTGCTAATCCAGTTAAGGAGCAAAGACCACTTCAGGCCGAGTTTTTGCCAAGGAGGTCAGGGAGAGTCACTCGACCCCCCGAAAGACTAAACGAGTATGTCACTATGTAGCTATGACAGTGACTTTGCAGTGCCTGCAGGCATCTAGGTAATGTTGTGTTTCTACTAGTTTTCAGTAGATCTTAAAGGACATTAGTTGTAATAAGGTAGCGGGTTGGTAAGCGAAGGAAGAAGGAGAATGTAGAGTTTGTATTTACATCCGGGATCTCTCCAGCGCGGGAATCCGGTGACCGTGTGGGCATAGGACCAGTGATTGTGTAGGAACAGTGTAAACTAGGAGAGTGTTTTCGGTTATTGTTTCGATTCGCTTCTTTGTGATCTGTAAGGATATTACACTTACATTATTACCAACGGATTGTGCCACTTACCTTGAGCCTCCACAACATTTCATGCCGCTCCAAGGATTCGAACCCTCTGACCACTAAGCCCAGGGAATCAACAATTGAACTCTGCTAGACATTTTTTCTGCCAATGAGTTTAAGGCATTTCCAAGCCTTCACGACAACCACCATTTCGCACATACGTAAATGACATAAAGTGAGACTTCACAAAATTTCAGCTCGTCGACACAGTTATATTGCCGACGATGAAACTCTATGAAGAAGTTAAGGGTGGCTAAATTTATCTGAAGAAGAGTGAAAATTCTCTGAGTCCCCAGTGCAACAAAAGCAAAAATCATTTGCAAAAGGTGGGCTCTGAAGGACAAATCGTCAAATATTAAACGAAGTTTATTTCGTCGCTATGCAAAATACACCATAAACAACGCATCATTTTTAGTAATTATAACAAACCGTTTTTTTTTTCTTTCATTACTCAAAGTGTTTGAGGCTATTTTCTCTCAGGTGTATGGAAATATCAGCCCTTGCTAGAACACTAGACAGTCCATTCTGGATGGTGCCATTTAGGTCGAAGTTTTAACTATGATCTGACAAAGGAAAATAATTTGCTAGTAAAGTGATGATGAACTTTCGCCGCAAACGTAACACAACGTTCGCACCGTGGAAAACGGATGGTGGCACAGGCAAATAGAACAACGAAAGATAACCTTGGCAGTTTAACCAAAGAAGAGAACTTGTCACCAAATCATTGGTGTCACTTGGAGAAACCGCTTGTACAAAAAGCATAACCAGTCACAGAACCATTGCCAAAATGTCGTATAAAGTGGACTGCAGACTAATCCTAACTCACAGTTATTGAAAGGTACCTGTTCTAAAATGGGTACTTAGACTTAAATACTGTTTATCAGCACTATTTGAAATGGGTGCTTACACTTAAATACTGCTTATCAGCGCTATTTTTAGGCGGTCTGCAGTTATGGGGAAGAAGACTGAAGTTCGAACTTCAAGATTATGTGGCGCTGAAAATTAATAAAATGGAAAGGAAACGCCCCTTTATCTAAATGTACTACTTGCTCAAATTATAGAACTTGAAGGGGACTGTGCCAAAATAGTCACAAAGTTTGGATTTATCACTACAAACAGACTCCGCAAAATTTAAAATAATATATATTTTTTCAAAAGAAAAAACACTCACAAGAGCCTACCATATGGCTTCTGATCAGTAGATTATGAAATCATTTTCCCTGGCTTTTCAAAGTTTTGTTTCCACTTGCTTTTGTTTTATTACGAATTCGAAGCAAGCGCAAAGGATATAGCAAATAACTAAGCAAATTAAAAATCAACAGTACATCATGTAAAAATAGAACTGTAACCAGGATAAGACATATTAAAAATGTAAAAACGTTCTCTGGTTAGAAAACGGTTAAAAACAATCATGAGCTTTCGGCTATCAGTCTATAGCCTTTAACGAATGAAAAAATTGTAAGCGGGTGGACGGAATATATACGAAAAGGGGTGCGAAAAATTCTATAAAAGTGTAATACAAAAAGAGGTGTGAAGGAGGAGTGAAAAATAATGTGAAAAAGGGACTAATTACAATAAAATGGAGTATTGCCTAGGCAAACGTCCTCGACCCTTTTGTTTCGGGCATCTAGCCTCCCTACCAGCCATGAAGGAAAAATACGGGAAACCAGCCACGTCATAGCCGCGTTAGAAGCTAACGGCTACCCATCGTCCGTTATTTCCACCATTCTTAATAAGAAGCCACCGTCACCTACAGTTCCGCCGCCAGAAGAATTGGTCTCTATGTTTTTCAAATGGGTTGATCCACCTGATACTCACAAGGGTTTTGCATGCCTCCCCTACATCAGCGGTCTAACTGAGCCTCTCACGAGATTACTCCGTAAAAATGAAATCCGTGTTGTCAACAAACCGTTCACAAACCTTCAACAAGAATTCCAGTCTCCGAAGTTCAGACAACCATCACATCTCCAATCCAATGTTGTTTATAAAATCCCATGTAAAGACTGTCCATGGAGCTACATAGGAGAAACCGGAAGATGCTTTCAAACCCGAAAAAAGGAACACCAACGAAATTTAAAGAATTATGCAAAGGGCTCAAACGTTGCTAACCATGCGTGGCAAAACAACCACTCCATTGACTTCGAAAACGCTTGTGTTATTGACAAAGGCAATTACCGCGTTCGAAAAACACTAGAATCATGGCATACAGCAAAAACGTTCGACGCGGATAATAACTCTAAGCCGTTGCCTAGGCAATACTCCATTTTATTGTAATTAGTCCCTTTTTCACATTATTTTTCACTCCTCCTTCACACCTCTTTTTGTATTACACTTTTATAGAATTTTTCGCACCCCTTTTCGTATATATTCCGTCCACCCGCTTACAATTTTTTCATTCGTTAAAGGCTATAGACTGATAGCCGAAAGCTCATGATTGTTTTTTAACCGTTTTTTAACCAGAGAACGTTTTTACATTTTTAATACATCATGTATGTTTATTCCTTTGAAGATAATTCAATATTGTGCCCCCTGCCCTCCTAAGGACATTCATCAATGAACAATGTCCTTCTAAAAAGCTCTGATATAGAAACGTAGAATCGGTTATCATGCACAGTAAGCCAAACCCCAAGCTTAATGCTAACCATTTAAAATCAGTGCCTAGACTTATCAACCACTGGGGTTTTATAAAATACTCATGAAAAATTTAAGCTGCACTAAGTTCATCCACCTCTAGGACCAATTTACTTACCAATATATTAACGTACTTGCTAACAATTGATGGATTTTTGTTGATGTTTCCTACTTTCAATTTCAACCTATTTTAAAATGAAAATGACCTAGGTTGAAATCAAAATTAAAATGAATTGAAATTTAACTTGAACAAGTACTTTAAGATCTCTATGAGAAAAGAATATATTTGTGTCGTCAGCAAAGAGAAGTAAAGTCCACAACCCTTGACACGTTGCACAAGTTATACATGTAAAGTAAAAATAATAGCGGGCCTAATATCGAGCCTTGGTGCACTCCCCACGTTATTTGGTAAGATTCCGAACGGCAACCATGAAATGAAAAAAAATTCTTCTGCTCTGGCACGCAAAGAACATGCAGTTGGAGTTTTTGGTCTTTCTAAGGCCTTTGATACAGTGAATCACGATATTCGTCTTAATCGATAAATTATATCACTATATGGTATTCGCAATGAATGAAAAAGCTACTTCTCAGAGAGAATACAATGGAAATGCAAATGTGAATAGTTAAAAGAAGCCGTCGCTTTTGCATCAAATTCAAACCGAAGATGGCCGAAGGTTTTCGGTCGAATTGAAACGTCTTTTTTTTTAAGTTTTTAGAGAAAGTCGTTTGACGTTCAAAAAAGTCAGTGTCCGAAATTTCTTATGAGTAATTATGCAAACTCCTGAATGCAATTTCAGCATATTTCGTTTAAGATTCAAATATATTGATCAAAACTTTAAATTATGAATTAGAAAAACTGTCAGATTAGTTCAGGGCAAACAAACTGTCTTTGAACCTAACTAAAACAAATTTTATGGACGTTCAATCCTGGCAAAAAAAAATTACGGCATAATGTCTAACGTGGCAAACAATTAAAATTTCTAAAACTACAGGTATAAGTGTAGCATTTTTCCTTTCAGATCTTCTCTTCGTATGCTGTATAACTCAATGAAACTCCTGTATCTTAATTACTGTAATCTAGTTTGGGCACCAAGTTATATATTGTACCTCTCCTATTCTTATCATGTTAATACCCCTCTTAAGTTTCATGTGAGTCAGAGGGAACCTAAGCTCAGAAGTCTTCATGGTTTTTGTTAGGTTTCCTCGCCACTTAAGTCATCTTTCTGCTTTCTTTCATATATTTTATCTTTAGGTCTATTTTTGCAATGGAAAAATAAACAAATAAATCGCTGAATGACACGTGCTTACCCTTTTCATAAGTACTTGTAACATAGTTAAGAACATATGGTAGACTTTTAATCCCACTATCTGCTTTTTGCAGCTACACGATAAGACTTTTATCTAATCGTTATTCTTGATCGCTGTCAGTTTTGTCTGGCGGAAGCTTAGTATGCCAGTTACATAAGTGGAGCACCATGAGAGTTATCTAAACTGATTTACACTTGCATTTAATTGCCTGGTTTATACGCTGCAAGGGCGTAGCCAGTGGTGGGTCGTCATGTGCCCGCCCTGTGCTGAGTACTTTTTCTGTGGATAGCACACCTTTTTCCCCAATTAAATGTTGCTTTTCATCTGAGGAACTACAACAAATTAAAATCTTTCAAGATTGAAAGGGAATACGAAAGGACACAACAAGGATGTCTGTCCCCATCTTTACCACTCAGTAGGGGATCTTTAAACCTGCGGGTGTTTACAAGGAGTCAGTTACACACTTGACTGCAAATTGACTGCAGGACAAGAGTGCATTTCAATTTGCTCCAGGCATCAATTGGAGTGTATCTGACACGTAACAGTAATAGAACGGATCACGTGACCATGCTAAGGTGAAAACGAGCCTGGATCACATAATGCCTCGTAGTTATTGTTTATTGCCACAGATTGTCTCAATATTACTTATACTTTCTATTGGAGTGTAACTTAGACAACTCTGTAAACCAACAGTAAGAAATCTGATCTCGTGTTCATTATAACATGCAAAGGAGCCATTTTTCATAAAGTGCCTTGTGGTATATTTTACACTGCTAAGTCAATTCAGCCAAATGCAAGTTTTTCACAACTCCCTGACAAAAATAAAAGGCATCCTATTCTTTTCCCTCGTCTTCTTCCTCTTCCTCCTCCTCTTCATCATCATCATCGTCGTCATGATCATCATCAACATTATCAACATCAGATGATTCATGATCATCGTCTTGAGCATCACAGCTTCCATCACCTTCAGCATCATTGCAGCTGCAGAGATCGGTATATTCAAGTCCCGCCTCGCGACATTGAAATCTATTAGTGGGAAATTGCTCCTAAATTAGACGGATTGCATTGGCCATAAAACGTTGGAAATAAGTGTCTTAGGCTGGCACAGCAGGTAGACTAATTTCTCACTTTCGGCAGCGGTCTTTGCTCTGGGTTGCGCGATTTTACCCAGATTTGCAAGTGCGGTTACACTATCCCCGTCAGCTTCTGGGAATGCTTTCCAACACAATAGCTTCTGAAAGAAAGAAATGATCCTCCCACTTATCTGGACAATTGAAGCAGTTTTTTTCTTATTGACACCTCTCTGGCAGTCCATGGATTTCGATGTTGACTGAGCCGAGAGTAATCAGCGCCGGTGTTGCGCATTGCACATTGTTAGGTTTGCAGTTAGTCCAGCCTTGGATCTACACAAGCAGTTGCACCTAGTGCACCAAATGGAAAGTTCATTTGTGGCAGGTTTACTGTGTCCTCGCGCCTCTGTTCCACTGCTTTCTTAGATCGTTGGACACCAGACTTTCCTAACCATTCCATCCTTTCCCATGCATTGACATCTATCTGACTGATCTTCGTGTGCCTCTTAAATACGTCTTTATACCTGAGTTTCAGGCTCCCATTGTTACGCTTCGTTTGTGCAAGTTCGCCATTGAAAACTTGTTTGGAAATGTAGCTGTTAGGCATTCTTGTGATGTCACACTTAGTCATTTTTGTTGTAACACTGAGGTGTCTGGTACCTTGTTTTTCATTTAAAATTCAGAATCCCTCATTTGAACTCTTGTCAACCTTTTTATATGCTTCCTCTGTATAAGGTCATTTCTTCAACAGCATACAAAAACGATGGTAGAACTATGGTGTTGTATACTTTAATCTTGGCCCTCAACTTTATGTCATATTATCTGCTCCAGGGGCGCTTCTGTTGAGATCCAAAAGCTTTAGATGCCGCATTTATTGGACGACCTATCTCCATGTCTGTGGAATTGTTATTTGTAACTGTGCTTCCTAGCTACTGTAAAGATTGCGTACCAATGGCCAACGAATCACACACATTGAACTAAACACAACATAAACTTTACTTCACTGGCATGCCATGACACACAAAAGAGCATGGTTTCACATTTCCCATAAGTCTAAGTAAGCCCGCGAATTATTTCCGGTTAAAAGGTTATCAACACCTTACATCCCTTCCTTTCTTTATAAACAAATTATAGTGAAAGGGAAATGTGAACAAAATACACAGTATGAAAAACCGTTCCACACGGGCTGCGCAACTAGAAAGACACTGCCCAGGTCTACTAAACTATAAACTTAAACAAAGTCTACCATAGTTCAACACAGGTTGAATGCGTCAAAAGCGTCTAATTGATAAAGTACATTGTCCTTGTATTTCTCCGGCTTTCTGATTGTCTGTCTGGGTCGTGATGTTAATGTATTTTCTTCCAATATACTTGAGGCAACCGCTGGGCTTACACCCTTTCCAACTGCTGAGCTAACAGCCTTTTCACTTACATTTTCTGTTAACTCCGGTGTATCCTCTGGTGGGTTGTAACGTTTAACAAAAGAACTGTTCTGCCAGTATTCCACGCCCTCTTTCGACCGGACGGTCACCTCACGGCCTCCCTTAGTTTGCACTGTGTATGGCTCACTCTCCAATTTTGCTTCAAGCTTACCAGACGTTTTTGTGTTCTTTAGTAAAATTTCGTCTCCAGGCATCACAGTATTTTCTACAGCACATATGTTGTCGGCATATGCCTCGTGGATCAACTTGTGATTGTAATCATTGTCTCTTACACCCTCATTCAACAGGCTATTAGCTCTCTTCAGCTCTGGAAATTTAGTTTTCAGTTCTCTATCGAACATGAGGAAAGTAGGAGTAACTCCTGTGCCTACTTGTTGTGTGCTCCTGTATGCAAGCAGAAACTTATTAAGTTCTCCCGCCACTCTCTTCCTTCAACTTGAGCCACTTTCAAACCCTTTAGAAGCGTTATATTCTGTCTCTCGACGTGCCCATTGGCCCTGCGGCCACAGCGGAGGAGATGTCCGGTGTTCTATTCCGTGGTCTGAGAGGAACGTCTTAAACTCCTCGCAGCAAAACTGAGTACCATTGTCGGACTTAAGAGTAAAGGGATATCCATATCTTGGAATATCTGTGTCAGTGCATCTACTACTTTCTTGGATGTGGGGGAACGCATGATTTCCACCTCATAGAATCTGCCGAAATAGTCCACGACTACAAACAAACTTTCTCCCGTCGGAAGAGGACCAATCAAGTCTATGGATATATCCTGCCATGGACCGGTAGGTGGTTCCACTCTTTCCATCGGCTCTGGAGGCTGTAACTCCCATACAACCTGACATGCATGACAAGACTTGCAGATTTGATCGGCGTCTAAGTCCATTTTTGGCCACCAAACCTTTGTTCTGAGGCTTGCCTTCGTCTTTACGATGCCCTGATGACCTTCATGAGCAAGACGCACGTAGGACTCCTCCCCTTACAGCCTCCGGTGTGACAATTCGAGTGCCACGCAAGACAAGTTTGCCTAACTCGCATAGCTCATTCCTGACACACAATAACGCATACATCCTACATTGAGACCAGTCCCCACTTAAAATGTACTGTCTCAGGCTAACCATCTCTGGATCAATTTCAGACATCTCTTCCACTTGTTTAGCCGAAAGTGCCACTGGTAGGCTTTCTTGAGCGACTGCCATAACAAAGTCAATCTCCTCTCCGCTTGTGTCTTTGGGGTTGACTTGATTAAGCCTCGAAAGTGCGTCAGCAATGTTTGCTTTTCCGGGTCGGTAAACAACCTTGTAATCATAACCCTGTAACGTTAGAACCCATCGTTCTATACGCGCTGATGGTTTAGAAAGCCTGCCAAAAATGCACTCAAGCGGTTTGTGGTCGGTTTCTAGTTCAAACTGTTGTCCGTATACATAAATGTTAAACATTTCACAGGCCCATACAAGGGATAGTGCTTCCTTTTCTGTTTGGCTGTACCTTCGCTCTACTTCAGTGAGGTTCCTGGATGCATACGGGATTGCTCGCCACTCCCCATCTTGAAGATGAGTCAACACCGCACCCAAACCGTGTGGGCCTGCATCGGCAACGTTTCGTGTATTGCAGTCCTCTCTGAAGTATGCAAGTGTGCTGGCCCCTGCAGCAAGCTCTTTTAAGGTCTGAAACGACCTTCCCTATGCTTCACCCCAAACGAAAGGCTCATTCTTCCTCAGGAAACTTCTAAGCGGCGGCTCTACTTCTTGCGCGAAGTTGGGGAGAAGTTTTGCAGGATACTGCACCAGCTAAACGAATGATCTGACCTCTGAAGCATCTTGCAGAGGACTTGCATTCATAATAGCAGCTACCTTCTCTTCACTGGGCGTAACACCTTGGCTGCTCAGATCATGACCGTAAAATGTTAGTTTGGGAAGGAGAAACTGACATTTCGTTCAATTCAGAGTTAATCCTTTCTCTCCCAACCGCTTTAAAACAGTATGCAAATTCCTGTCGTGCTCTTCAATACCACAACCATGCCCAATCCGATCACCTGCCAAGTTAGCCACACCGCTACACCCCTGAAACACATCAGCAACTATTTTCTGGTACTTTTCGGGCGCTGATGTTATTCCAAACATCAAACGTTTGTATCGGTACAAGCCGCGGTGAGTAACAAATGTTGTAATATCGGGCGATTTTTCATCCAGTTCTACTTGGTGAAAACCCCATTGAGATTAAGTCTTGAGAACACAGTTGCAGCATTAAGATCATATAGCACTTCCTCAATCGTAGGAATGGGGTGTCTCTCCCTCTCTATTCCTATAATCGCTCTGCGCATGTCCACACAAATCCGGATGTCGCCGTCAGCCTTTGGGTCCACAAACAATGGTGACACCCATTCAGTAAGTTTGTGTGACACCTCTTTGATGATGTCCTATGCTAACAACTCGTCCAACTTCTCGTCAACCTTGATTCTCAGTCCAAATGGTAGCCTCCGTACCGGTTGTGCGACAGGTGTGACATTATCTCTTACATGAAGCTTCAGCTGGAGATCCCTCAGCTTCCCAACCCCTGTGAAACGTTCTGCGTAATTCTCACGAATATCAGCACCATTGTCCTCTGTCATTAATGAACATATTTCTTCTTTCATGCAACCAACCCTCTACACTTCCAATCTCTGTGCAATGCTCTTTCCTAGGAGAGATCTGCTTGGACCCTTAACAACTGTGAATTCATCAACACACGTCTTGCCATTGGCCCCACACACAATTTCAGACACAAATGTTCCAGTCACTTCAATAGGTTCCTTTTAACCATAAGCTAACAACACTCTCTTTCTTCATTGGTTCCCAGGTCGTCTGATCAATCACATTGCACGAAGTGCCCAAGTCAATAACTACTTCAGGTAACATAACTCCTCCAACCTTCAAGACAACTTCACTATCACCTGCAAACTCGCCATCTCCAACTGCAAATGCATAGTAATCTTGGGCACCAGTAGCTGAATTTTCTGACACTTGATATGCTCTGCCCCCGGGGGCTTTCCTTTTCTCAGAATCTTGAGAAGGACCTTTGCGTTCCTTTGTTTTGCAACAAATAGCAAAATGTCCAACTACCCACACGTATCGCACTTTTGGTTGCGAGCCGGACAATTCCGATCACGTGCGATGTGGTCACTGTAATTACAACGGAAACTTCACTTTTGCACCCTGACAACCACCAGAATGTTTACCAGACTTATTTCCTCTACCTCTGCCTTGAGCGGTCCCTTTACCTTTCCCCGTATTTTGAGGTTTGCCGAACGAGACAGCATTCACCTGGCTCGACAAGCTTAACTGATCCATAACCTTGACCTGCACATTTACTGCCTCCTGTACACGAGCTAGGTCTTGAGTCCCTGCACCTCTCAATAAGCTGATCTCTTATCGCTTCATCAACAACTTTCAACTGAGGCGCAAAAAAAAAAAAACCTTCCAGCAACACCATACTCTCAGCGAACGATACGATATCCATTCCGGACACTAACGTATAGTAGAGTTCCTGCAATCCTCTAGTATGTAACAGCAACGCGGTTTTCTGTTCATTCTTCGTTATCCCTTTAGCCCCTGAATACAAATTAAATGAGCGCTTCCACAACTTCCAACGAAGGGCGAGAGTTTTCGGGTCTTCCTTCGGGTTAAAGGGAGGGAGACTGGCCACATCAAGAAGCGGAACAAACGCGGCGGCTGGCTGGGTTTGTGTTATCGAAGGTGTCCTCGAAGTCGAGGGTGCTCCGCCTGTCATTATCCTCCTGCCAAATTCCTCAGATCCTCTCCTCACATGTGGCCCAAAATAACTCCTACCTCACAAAACGAATCGAATCCTCGTCGCCTATGTAAAGATTGCGTACCGATGGCCAACGAATCACACAGATTGAACTAAACACAATAGTAAACTTTACTTCACTCGCACGCTATGACACACAAAAGAGCATGGTTTCAAATTTTCCATGAGTCTAAGTAAGCCCGCGATTTCTATAGACTTCCGGTATGAAAACTAGAGTTATTTACAGTTAAAAGGTTATCAATAGATTACAGCTACTAGCACATCGAAGCGCATGTACTAACACCACTGGCTGCTGACTGGTGTTATCCAATGGCGGAATTTGGTACAGTAGTTCCGCTTTTGTTATGTTGATCCTCAGTCCAAATTTTGCAGCAGCACCAGTAACAAAGTCATTTGTTATTTCTTGAACGTCTTCTAGACTAGCGGCAACAAGTGCTGTGTCGTCAGCAAAGAGCAATTCTCTCTAGCGCAGGTCTCTAGTCTTGCTTTGAGATTTCAAGCGGGCCAGATTGGAAAGCTTGCGAACTGCACGAGTGCGTAAATAGACACCTTTGCTCAGGTTTAAACCAACTGTTTCAAGCAAAGCTCCTTAATACAGTGTAAGGAGGGTAGGTGCTAGTACACCGCCCTGTTTTACACCATGGCACACAGGAGAAGCATCACTAACATCCCCACCAACAGTCACTCTTCCAGTCATGCTATCGAGGAATGATCGATTTATAAACTTTTCAGGGTAACCGTATATTCTTAGTATTTTCCATGAGGTCTCTCTGGCAACAGTATCAAATGCCTTTGAAAAGTCCACGAAAACCAGGAGGAGGGCTCGATTTTGCTTAATGGCTTTTTCCTGCAGCTGTCGCAGTGTGAATACCATGTCTGTGGTTGATCATGAGGCCCTGAATCCACACTGACTCTCTAGGAGTACAGCGTCTGCCTCAAAGTTTAATCGATCTAGCAATATTTTGGCAGGGATCTTTCCAGCATGTGATAGTACCGATATACCCTGATGGTTCCCGCACTCACTTCAGTCGCCATTTTTCTCATAACCCAGTGACTATCAGAGCATCTTTTAAGTCCTGAGGTAC
>NC_090892.1:68696215-68703715 GCF_036669925.1 Montipora capricornis | reverse complement strand
TTGCTACTTTAAATGCAGTAACCCTTTTTGTGCTAATCGCAGCCGGCTAACTTTGTCATTTCCGTACTTTTCGCTTTTCTTCTGGCGTAAACGGTGTTCCAAAATTCCAGCAAAGCTGCTAATACACCATCGTCACCTATCTGTTAATGAAAGAATGCGAGCATTAGCGAGCTTTTGATCACAAAATATATTTTGTCGGCTATGATTACATCGGCAACCGCAAGAACTACTACTGATTGTGCCGCCGGGCCTCAAATTGCCCCCTTTCCAAACGCTCAAGGTTGTTCTTCTGGTAGAAAACAATCCGTATGGCCACTTTTTGCTTTGCCATCCTTTATTTTACATAATGCAGGCTCTGCCTCCCGCTTGTTATCGAAGAGTTTTACTGCCGTTTCCACGCTTCTTGTTAGAGTCACGTGATTATGGTCGAATCACGACGGGCGAATCATGCACGGGCGAATCATGTTTCAAAAACCCGGGTCTATACACTGCACTGAAATCGGCTGTAACCTAGCCTGCAATGGCGTCGAAAGTCATGTAACGCGAATGGCGTTTTAGTGGATCCTTAAACAAAATATACCCTTATGAAGCTCAATAATGGAAAGTCAGTTGGATAAACTAGGCAGGCGGTGAAAACTAACACCTGGAATCTCAAAAGCGACGAGTAATGGACTTCGACAACAATCTGTCGCCCGTCGAGCAGAAATCAAAGTAAGCTGCATTTCTAAAATAATATTTTCACAAGTGTGCCGTTATGTAGAACACTGAAACCAAATGTAAAATTCTCTGGTAACTGATTGGTTCAACAAAGACAGAGACCAAATCTAACACCTTAAGGGGATCTGTGATCAACTCTGCTTAGTCTTCAGGTAAAAAAAAATGGAAATGTGACAGCCAAGAATTATTTGAAAGAAAGCTTGTCGTGTATTTTGTGCTTCATTATTCAAGGAAAAGGTTCTTCATGGAAACGGTTTGATCCTGAAATTTTAGTTTGTTGTAATATTGCGCATATTTGACACGATTGAGTTTTTTCTCTTCATGCACGCAATAATAGCAAATATGTTGTTTGTTTCAAAAAATTGTTCGCTGGAAAAGGTGGCCTTTATGAATTCATCATGTTCTGTGATATGTGTGCTGGATAGTTTTTATGGCAATAGTAAAGTATTTTCTTGTTATTCAAGGAAAATGTTCTTCAGGAAACGGTTTGAAACTGAAGTACAAGGTAATTTGACACGATTGAGTTTCTTGTCTTCACGCACGCAATGAAATAGGAAGAGGTTTTCGCCTCTAAGAGCAAATATGTTGTTTGTTTCAAAAAATCGTTCCCTGGAAAAGGTGGCCTTTATGAATTCATCATGTTATATAATATGCGAGCATAACTGGATAGTTTTTATGGCAATAGTAAAGTATTTTCGTGTCAAAATGAGGTTAGCGTTTTTGTGTTGTGCTAACTTAATTAAATATAAATATACATTCTGCCTCGTGAGTTTGTTATTCTCGTTAACCAGCAATGGAAAGTCATTGCAACGCGAATGGCGTTTTAGTGCATCTTATGTTGTTTGTTTCAATAAAATGTTTCGCTGGAAAAGGATTCTGTGATATTTTCTGCCTTTGTGAATTATAATATCATGTTGTGTATTGAATTTTCGAGCCTAAGGTTGAAACGTGATACGGAAGGATATTTTTAGTATAACTCTGTAAGTAGGAAAGGTTTCATGAAAATAAACAGGTGTGTTGGAAGCGTACTTGAGTTTCAACAAAATGAGCCCCAAAATCAGCAAAAAATTGTGATGCCGGTGAATAATAAAGTAGCTGCTATTTCCAAAATGATGGAATTACCTGGTGATAAATAACCTCGTCTTAGAGAGTAAATTTTTGACTTTGCAGAAACAATGGTGGGCGATTGTGATCTGTTTGTTGAATTCGCTCATTTATTGTCAAACTTTATAACACTTTACAGAAAAAGAAACTTACGAAAACCCGGTATCTAGCCATCATTTGACACAGATGCTTCACTGTTTGGCAAGTAAACATGCCGCGGTAACTTACTAGTAATCACGGCGCCCGCTGAATTCCGGGCGATGTCACTTTCGATTTTGCGATTTATTTGTGCAGCCAAAACGTACCAGGGGCACCCAACGGATCTGTTCCTCACTTTATCTGTTCCCCAGAGGAATCTTGCTGGCTGGCAAAAATACAGGTGTTCCGATGAGCTGGCTGGGAAATTTATTATTGATAGAGGTTTTGCCTGGGAATTACTGACTTATTCTAGCATGTCAACCCGAGCTGGCTGTAGAAACTCTGAAGACTGAGAACGACAAACGACGGCTGGTCAGAGTGATTGCGCTTGCGGAAAAAACACAAAACCTGTGTCGGTTTTGTTCGGTCGTTTGTTAAAAGCGCGCGGAGGTTCTACAGATCGACGAACACGGATTGTGCTGTTTTCCTCATTTACATGTAAGATTAATTTCCATTGTTATTTTATCTGTATGCTGAGATTCTCGTGATGTTCTTCTACACTGAATTGAAATGAACAGAGTGAATTTAACAGTATTAACTTGTATTTTCATTCACAGTTTTTAGTTTCGACCAGAGTTTCGACGGTGTACAATGTGTTTGGTGTTAGCGTTTTCGGAGGTATAAGACTTCCTATTGTAGTTGTTTTAATGCTTTTTTTCGGTTATCTGTATTAATCAAGTGCGTGATGATCTTTTACAGTTGAAGCGAATTGAGCCAACGATCGAATTGTAAAAAATTGACAGCAGTACGTATTTTTCTTATTCGTGTAGGCAGCCACGGGATCAACCAGGTGCTTTCCTCAAACACAAGGTAAAAATCAAGAAAAATTCGCACTTATTTTAATTTAGTTTATTTCGTTAGAAAGACGATTTATTACCCTCGAGAACTCCTGCGAAGAGATCCTTTTGTAAGAACCTGTTGGCAGATATTTGGCATAATTATACAAAACCCTGTTTAGTTAACTAAAATCAAGCAGGTTCTATAATTAGTGAGTAACAGTTAAATTGCAATAAACACTTTATCCAAGGAGTTTGACTTTGAGATCGCATTTATTTATTTTTCTGGCAATCAATACCTATATCTCCTACATACAAATTAGGACCTTGTCCACTTTAAGCCTGCATCCAAGCATCCCTATTTTGCCAGAAAAAAATTATATATTTTTTCGTATATGCAGGCTTTTACTATTGTTTTTTTTTTCTCTGACTAAGAAAACTTTGTTGGTTTTGGTCAGACTGTGGTTTTAATTGTGAGAATGCTTCTGATGATCAGCTGTTTGTATTGGGTAGAGTGCTTAATTAAGACATACTATTGTTCTTACAATGTATGATTGTGTCAGCAATAACTGTTGTCATCAACACATACATTGACAAAACAATTATTTGTTATTGTCACCAACAGCACTAATTCTTTTTTACTTGGCAGATTGTTTACTTTTCCTTTTCAACAATCACAAATTATCTTTAGTCATACTTTGTCTCTGTACAAAGCCAAACTGAGTTAGGCTTGTGACGATGGGCATTCTTGTTTGTTCATTCTTACGACCCTCTCTTTTCCATCAGGTTGAGTTAGGTTTGTGACGATGGCCATTCATTGTTTGTTCATTATTACACTCTCTCTCTTCCATCAGGTTGACTTAGGCTTGTGGCGATGGCCATTCTTTGCTTGTCCATTCTTACGACCATCTCTCTTCCATCAGGTTGAGTTAGGCTTGTGACGATGGCCATTCATTGTTTGTTCATTCTTACGACGCTCTCTCTTCCATCAGGTTGAGTTAGGCTTGTGATGATGGCCATTCATTGTTTGTTCATTCTTACGACCCTCTCTCTTCCATCAGGTTGAGTTAGGCTTGTGACGATGGCCATTCATTGTTTCTTCATTCTTACGACCATCTCTCTTCCATCAGGTTGAGTTAGGCTTGTGACGATGGCCATTCATTGTTTGTTCATTCTTACGACCATCTCTCTTCCATCAGGTTGAGTTATGCTTGTGACGATGGCCATTCATTGTTTGTTCATTCTTACGACCATCTCTCTTCCATCAGGTGGAGTTAGGCTTGTGACGATGGCCATTCATTGTTTGTTCATTCTTACGACCCTCTCTCTTCCATCAGGTTGAGTTAGGCTTGTGACGATGGCCATTCATTGTTTGTTCATTCTTACGACCATCTCTCTTCCATCAGGTTGAGTTAGGCTTGTGACGATGGCCATTCATTGTTTGTTCATTCTTACGACCCTCTCTCTTCCATCAGGTTGAGTTAGGCTTGTGACGATGGCCATTCATTGTTTGTTCATTCTTACGACCCTCTCTCTTCCATCAGGTTCAGTTAGGGCATTCATGGTTTGCACTGAGAACTTTGTTTCCTTTGTGGCCCTCTATTCAGTTGTCTATTAAGTTTCAATTCTCCTTTAATGTGAATGGCTGCACATCCGTGTCATTGGGAGGAAGATGCTCAACAGTTGTTCAGT
The DNA here is from genome assembly GCF_036669925.1 of Montipora capricornis. Taxonomy (NCBI): domain Eukaryota; kingdom Metazoa; phylum Cnidaria; class Anthozoa; order Scleractinia; family Acroporidae; genus Montipora; species Montipora capricornis. Next base: position 68,699,228 of record NC_090892.1, on the reverse strand, counting down.
CATGGTAACATTTTAAATTTTATTAAAATGATTTATGGCATGGAGAAAGTCCATTCATTTTGACCAGTTTAAGTGCTAGACCTATATGGCCTGCAGAAATTTTACTGATCTTGTTATCCATCCAGCTCAAGATGTGACTGTCATATTTGGCGAGTCAAGGGAATTTTTTTTTTTAATTTTTCAGTTGATCTGGAAAGATATATAGCTAAATTTGTTGACTGCTCTGCACCATGATGATAAATAGATCTTATTACCTTAAGCTGTTTTTTTTTTTGCCAATCCGCAAAGACATTCATGATAAATAAACATGTTTCAACTTAAGCGTAAGGTTTCTGCATCTAAGAATTACAGGGGCTCGAGTCTACTTTTTACAAATACTAACAATCACAGGATGCCTACATAATGTGTTTGACCCTTGGTATTATTGAATTTAGAAGCAATGTATGAGAATAGCAAAAAGTTCCATATTATTGTACAATTCTGGGATAAATATTTGCATATAAGATGAGAATAAACTAACCTTCATCCGAAATGTTTTTCTGTGTCGTTATTGTGGCTGCTTGTGGGAAATTTAGTGATTTCAAGGACGTGTGTTGCTCTGGTAAAAATTGCTACAATTTGCCATTTTCAGCCATAATAACAACAGCACATCATTTGAGATAGTTTATCCTCATCTTGTGTAAATATTTATTGCAGAATAGTACAATAATAATTATGGAACTTTTTGCTATTCTCATACATTGCTTCTAAATTCACCCTTTGTGTGGGTCCCCTGTGATAACAATGATTAGTGAGTCCATAGCTAGATCTGAAAACTCAATCAGCATTACTGCTGGCTCTACCCAATTAATATTGGTCTCTAATTTATTTCCTTTTTAATTATTTTTCAGGCTACCATGGAAATAGCAAGGAATTGGACATTAGCAATTGTGTAACTGAAGACATCAATAAAAATGTAAAATGAAGAGCTATTTCAAGGTTCCAGTTGTTCTGCCTTATTGTAGACAATACAGGTTTATCCTAGCAAGTATTTTATTGCTTTTGTGTACAATGTTGCTAGGTATTATGAATTCTGTGCTCGCTCTCCAGGGTGACAAAAGGCTCCTAAAATTCAAACTGCTCGAGACAGCGGTACATGTAGAGTATCATACTAACACAAGAACTACAGCTGTGTGTTTTACATTATCGTTCCATTATCATTATCAATATAAGTATTGTTTATTGTTATCATCATCATCATTATTATTAGTAGTAGTAGTATTATTCCTTCCATTTATATATATATCTATATATATATATATATATATATATATATATATATACAAGTTAAGAAGGTCTCTCGAGCCAACAGCGCATCTCTGCCCCCCTAGGAGGATCACAAATGGATTCACAGTCCAAGCCTCGGCGAAATGTGATTAATTAATGAAGTTTGAAATGACCAAGGACGGACAACCCCTGGAAGACATTTTCATTGGGAGAAAAACTTTTTATGCCCTGAGCGGGATTTGAACCCACGTCCCCCTGATTACCATGGGCCCATGGGCCCGGGATGACCACGTAATTCCCATTCACTGTCTAGATTGGCCATGTAGCCAGCATGGTTGCTCTGATAGTGTAGTGGTGATCACACCCAACCGGTAATCAGGGGGACGTGGGTTCAAATCCCGCTCAGGGCATAAAAAGTTTTTCTCCCAATGAAAATGTCTTCCAGGGGTTGTCCGTCCTTGGTCATTTCAAACTTCATTAATTAATCACATTTCGCCGAGGCTTGGACTGTGAATCCATTTGTGATCCTCCTAGGGGGGCAGAGATGCGCTGTTGGCTCGAGAGACCTTCTTAACTTGTATAAATTGTCCTCTTCTCTCTCGTCCGCCTGTGAATCATCGTTCTGGTTGATCCAGCGTCATCTAGTTGGGGAAAAACATGGGCCCGGGATGACCACGTAATTCCCATTCACTGTCTAGATTGGCCATGTAGCCAGCATGGTTGCTCTGATAGTGTAGTGGTGATCACACCCAACCGGTAATCAGGGGGACGTGGGTTCAAATCCCGCTCAGGGCATAAAAAGTTTTTCTCCCAATGAAAATGTCTTCCAGGGGTTGTCCGTCCTTGGTCATTTGGTCATTAATTAATTAATTAAGTAAGTAATTAAGTAATTAAGTACTTTAATTCCTGGTTTGGAAATAAATTTGATCAGCTGGCTGGGAAACCAACCAATTTTATCTAGCTGGCTGGGAAATTTCTTGTGTGTCTTGCTGGGAAAAAGGAACAGATAATTTTTTCCCAGCAACACTGAAAAACACCTGAAAATGCCTTAATAACATTTATTTTCATTAACTGGGGTATAATAATACATTTTACAACAAATTGGTCGTTGGGTGCCCCTGACGTACAGTAACACAATTTAAAGTAGCAAAAATTCCCCAAAATGTTTGTCGCTGATCGTAACTGTATATATTCTATATTCACGGTTCAAAATTAATGTTGTTATCATGTCGTAAATATGTTATTCTCGAGCGACAGTCCTGTAAAATTCCTTCTGCTTTTTCAAAAAACTGTGTATCAACATTTATTTACTTTTGCATCAATAATTGTTTTTGCATAAAGCAAGCTAACAAAATCTGTACCTTGCTAAGTTCGCATTTGTTAGCGTTAATAGTATTTTCGGTCCAATGCTTCTGTTTTACGAAGGCGTATATGTTTTTGGTCACCCATCCAGACACTAATCCCGCCGGAGAGGGCTTAACTTTAGTAAACTTTAGTATTACAAAGCTGTCAGATGCTCAGAGGGCACGCTTAAACTTGTGGTGAAAAGAAGTTTATCAACATGTCAGCCCAGAAGCCAATGTTTCTCACTTCCCATTTATTTTCTTCAATCTTTCTGGGTTCAGTACTTTGCTAGTAACCACATGTCTTCTCAGGCTATTTACCCAAGACTTCTACCATGGCACTACAATGATACACAATACCAAAACAATATTGTGCACTGTTACAGCCACATATTACGCAAGGA
>NC_090892.1:68673715-68681215 GCF_036669925.1 Montipora capricornis | reverse complement strand
TCATCCTCGTTTACATACGCATAGACTACCAAGGAAGATGGTTTGAAATGCACAATTCGTTGTAATAAGTACGACGCTACTGCTAACACCTGTCATTACGTTGCGTGACATAAATATTTATCAGGTTTGAAGATCAGGAGTTATAAACAACAAATGTATATATGCTCAATTTGATATGTGCCTCCAGAAATAACTTCACAATGAAACGGAGCAAAAAGCGGATCTTAAAATTATGGACTCATACCTTGAGTAGCTCACTGAAGTGGAAGTACTGCTTTTAGGAATGTTTCTTTCGACTACGGTAACCGTTCATTTACATTAATTTGTACCAAATATATCTTTGATACCGCACAATTGACGCTCATTCAGTTTTCGTTTTTTAGAATATGTATACTGATTTGGTTTTGAAATTCTTTGAAATTCTGTCAGTTTTTGCTCTCCTACTAACTTTTAAAAGCGTGCTCTTGAAATGAAACCATCCGTCAAGTCGTACACGCATTTCAGTGAAACTGGCACTACGAGCTTTTGAAAAAAAAAAAAACAGTACTGTAGACAATTACAAAAATAATTCTTGATACGTTTAGCATTGCAGTGGAGCACATTTCTGGTACCTAAAATACTACTTATCGCTTAAATTAGTATGTCTTTTGACAGAAAACTGAACATATTTATTATCGTGTTAGTTCAGTTTTGAAATCTTGATAGGAAAGTAACTTGCACAAGCCAGTAATGAAATGTGTTTGAATAAAGTAAGATATAGTTGCGCTCAAATATGATTTTCGGTCATTTTAAAAACTACTAAATGATTAATTCACATTTTAAAAAATATTTCCAAGCTACAAGCCAAAAATTACCGAAACAAGAATTAAGTTATGAGTCTTAAAACCCAATATGAACTAATCAGCATCAGTTTGCGTTCAAATTTCGCGTAAATAAGCTCGCTCGGGTTACAAACATTTCTGACATTTTAAGAAGGAAGCGTTCCGAGTTTGAGCATCAACCTTTACACAGTAAATGAATAATAGCAATATTGAAGAAAATGAAGTAAAAAAGTTTAAGGATGAGGTCCCAGGTACATTTTTATCGCGTTAAATATCACCGATTTTACGAAGCCATGTTATGCCGCCGTTGAGGATGTTCTTTAGAGAGCTTAGAAAATGTCCGAAAAAAATATCGAAGTAGAAATGGATGAGAATGGTTGTTCTTATTTTGTGTTAAGTTTGGTGCCAATTGAATTCATTTTAAGAGTTCACCGTTGCTTGGTTGTCGCAGCAAATTTTCGACTATTTGTCAAACAGAAAACCGCTCTTTAACCGTATTTTCAAATTTTCGCAAATTTGTAAAAAAATAAGAATCATTGGAACCTGCAAATATGATTTTTGAAAATAGTTCTCTAAAGGGTATCCTTGGGGAAAATATGAGCATCCGGCAAAATGGTCGTTGACGGACGATTCTCGATTCTTACAGGAAGCCATTCTTATAATCTTACAATCTTACTACAGGTACATGTGTATCACTAGTAAGTCCATGGAAATTTCCATGTATGGGGCTGGAAGAAAATCATTAATGTTCTTGTATAAATCTCAGCATGCCAATTGTTAATCCATGGAAATGTCCATGTGTAAGACTGGAATAAAACCATTAATATTCTTGTAATTTTACCACATCAATTGTAAATCTATGGAATATTCCATGTATAAGACTGGAACAAAAGTACCTATATTCTTGTAATTTCACCATGTCATTATTACTGGGTTGCCGTATGGCAATCCCAGTCGGAAAATGGGTATATTTCTCCGTTGTTTTATTTATTTTTTTTTTTCCGTGTCATAGAGTCTTCTGTACGTGTTGTGTTAGGTTTGAGGGGGCTGGGGTAATGCGTAGATTTCTCTGGTACACACAGGAGAATATTTAATTAACCTGCAATAGCGTCGAAAGTCATTGCAACTCGAATGGCGTTATAGTGCACCTTTCAACAAAATATACCCTCGTGAACAAGAAAGGCGATGATGATCTGGAATCTTAAAAGCGACGAGTAATGGACTTCGACAACAATCTTTCTCGCCCGTCGAGCCGAAATCAAAGTGAGCTGTATTTCCAATATAACGAGTGTAGTGTTATTTACAACACTGAAACCAAATGGAAAATTATCCGGTAACTCATGGGTTCAACAAAGTCAGGTAAGAAAAAAAAAAAAATGGAAATGTGACAGTCAAGAATTATTTGAAAGAAAGCTTGTCGACTATTTTGTACATCATTATTCAAGGAAAAGGTTCTTCAGGAAAGGGTTTGAACCTGAAATTTATTTCGTTGCGTACATGGTAATTTGACACGATTGAGTTTCTTGTTAAACCTGCAATGGCGTCGAAAGTCATTGTAACGCGCGTGGCGTTTTAGTGCATCTTTAAACAAAATATACCCTTATGGAGCTCAAGAATGAACATCAATTGGATAAACAAGGACAAATATATCTGGAATCTTAAAAGCGGCGAGTAATTGACTTCGACAATAATCTATCGCCCGTCGAGCCGAAATCAAAGAGAGCTGTATTTCTAACATTTTACCAAGTGTGCTGTTATCAGTGTAGGACACTGAAACCAAATTGAAAATCCTCTGGTAATGTATGGGTTTAACAAAGACAGAGAAGGAATTGAACAACTTGGATCTGCACAGTCTTCGGTAACAATTGGAAATTTCACTAATTCTTGTTAGTCAAAAATTATTTGAAGGAAAGCTTGTTGCCTATTGTTTGCTTGATAATTCAAGTAAAGAGGTTTTCAGTAAAGTGTTTGATGCTGAACACGAGTGGGAAATTTATTTAGTAGCGTTTTTGACACGGAGTGTAATTTGACACGATCGAGTTCTCTTGTCTTCACGCACGTAAGGCCATCCTCTTTTTTTTTCCGTTTCGTGTCGTCCGACCGACCCAAATTTTTGGCATTTTCAAAACAAAAAACCAAAAAAAAAAAAGGCTAACGACGTTTTTAAGCCATTTTATGTATCACAGGAGTTTCGGTGGTTGATCCTTTTCCCCACGCTGTCTTAATTTTGCAACAACCCTCACCAACTTTTCCGCCATATTGATTTTGGGTTCATGTTTTGTTGTTTTCCTGGCTCCACAGCGATTATGCTGGGGTACCAGGGCTCCGATTTCGAGAATGCTTATGATTTTTTTAGGCTTTTTTTTTTTCAATCCGACCGACCCTATATCAGGAAACGCATTTGACGCGAAACGGAGAAAACAAAGGGGATGGCCTAATGAAATAGGAAGGGGTTTTTGTCTCTAATAGCAAATATGTTGGGTGTTTCAAAAAATATTTCGCTTTAAAAGGTGGCCTTTATTAATTCATCATGATGTGTAATATGCCAGCTTCACTGGATAGTTTTATGCCAATAGTAAAGCAATTTCGTGTCAAATAAGGTAAGCGTCTTTCTGTTGTGTTAACTTAATTAAATATAAATATACGTAACCATGTTATTCTTGTCTGCCGTAAACTTGATTTCCACTCTCAAAATTACCTCCAGAACCTACTTTTTGCCTAGAATAAGCTTTTAAAATGGTGTTCGCTTGTCTTCTGTGGCGATACTTGACGATTCGGGGACATTTGGGAAAAAAATATTTATAACGGTTCACGCGCTCAACTTTGATCGCCCGAAACTTGCCCTATTATGCATAACATCCACTTGGCCTTTTGACATCCCATTGAAAAGAGCATTCAGATAGTAACAAACTTCATATTATGTAAACATTTCTTCTGCTTTTGTGCTTGTCAGCATTGTGATTTGCGATAATTCGCAAGTCTGTTTTTGTATCTCATGGATGTTCAGATTTGAATCACATGGCCGCTCAACCTCGCAATTTTGTAAATAGTTCACCCTGAAGTCAAAATAGATACGTCCTCAGGAACCCCGACAAAGAAGGGTTCTTGACCCGACAGATGAAATGTAAAATATTCAGTTAAATATTACAACACAATTGAAAAAACCAAAGACGATGTTTTACTCTGAGAACGACAACGATTAACATGCTTTCCCGTAGTTCATTCAGTTGACACAAGATGATCACGTGCACCTTTATGGTTGCCTAGCACGTGATCAATTTCTTCCTTTTGACAAAACATCATAAAAGTCAGAGACTGCAGAAGTCTTTTTCGTCTTTTTACGATCGATTGTCATTAATCTTTCGATTAAATACACACCAACTCTATTTGGAGTTCTGTGGGTCTTTATTGCCTAGACCACCGCTGAAGCACCCTCCCGGGAAGGGTGGGGTAGGTAAAGAAATTTTACAATGATACTGCTGCACGTGCTAGCTCGCTAGAATCGTAGTAATGAAGTGACACTCAATTTGCCGAAATATGTACAGCGATCCTGACTGGCATTTCCGTAATATATATTTAATCCTGATAAACAGGTTTATCACTCACTAAATACACACCAACTCTCTTTGGGGTTCTGTGGGGTCTTTATTGCCTAGACCACCGCTAAAGCACCCTCCAAATCCCCAAAGGGAAGAAAGGGGACCGGATTTAGTGAGTGATACCGTCACAAATCTGCTTGATCGTTTCTAATTTGTAGCGAAGTGAGTGGTCAAAGTACCGTTCGTAAGCATTAGACTTCCAGTCGCCTTGTAGTTTAATATAGTCACTAGGGTACACCGCAATGCAAAGCAAAGGTAGCACCCTCCTCGTCTAAAGGAGTGTCCAGAGAAACGCAGGCTGTCAAGACCGCATTTGTCTAGAGTTTGTTTCAGTTTGCTGTTGAAAATGGAATATGTAAGAGTCCTAAGGTCACGACCTTCTCGGAAGGTAAACGCAGGTTCTGCAGCATGGGGGGGCTTTGATAGACCCCTGCGAGTTTAAACGCCTGCGTTACCGCTGACCAAGGGCATAACGACGAGTGAGCAATTCGAGGAACTGGGACAAGAAGGGTGCGATTTGCGATACTGAATGGTTTTAGACCAACGAAACCACGAGGATAATTCCCCACGGGTACAACCTAACGTCGCAGTTGTGCAGGTGGCGGTGCGGGTCAAAAGCCGCTGTTGAGGCTGGCAGCAGGTTTGACTTGCGGAAAAATGAGAAAAATGCTACTAAGCATGCTGCCCAAAGGTTGCGTCTATCGATGAGTTAAGGTTTAAAACGGCCAGTATTTTGTAAAGGACATCAGGTGAGATAGGAAGTTTTTGCGAGATAGTTGCGCCGTTAATCGCTTGATACCTCGGAGGAGAAGGGTTTTCTGGTGTTTAAACGGCGGTTCTTCCAGTGGGTTAGGATAGCCAAATTGAAAGTGGCAATAAGCGAACAACGTTGAGCTAGTTAGGGATGCTGTTTGTAGTCAGAGGTCGCGCGAGAAAAACAATGTAGCGAAGGAGGTGTATAGCTTGACAGGGAACGGGTGGATAACCAAAGAAGAGGCAAAAACGAAGGTACACTCGTAACTGCGACTTGTACGTGGCCGTTGTAGATTGTGCAAAGGCATGGAAACGGTACTGTCTCAATTCTTCATGAAGTAGCTGTTCTTGAGCGTAGACTGCACCTGGCGTGGGGGAGAAGAAAACGCTGGTTGCGAAAGTGATCTTGGCAGCTGTCGTTACACTTTGGTATGCGACGTAAGAGTTCACGTAACACATGACTTAGCGCAGGGTTCGTGAAGGCGCGACATGGCGTCTGCCACGAGGGTAGCCTTGGATGGTATGAACGCGCCAGTGATGCGAAATTGTAGGTAGCTGAGAGCCAGAATATGTCCCGAAGCCATTGCATGACTTGAGGGTTGCGACATGTACCTTTGTTCCGAGTGCAGATAGTCGTAGTGTTATCTAAGTACACAACGACCCACTTGTCACTCAACTGGTATCTCCAGCGAGATAATAGAGACATTTAGCACCGCGTTTTTCGTTATTACGGCTTACGTGAGACTGCAGTTTGAGGTTTGACGTTTGCCGTTTGAGGTTTAATCTCTCAATATACTTTAGCAAAGGGTCGTTCCCTCAAGTCAAAACGGGAAGAAACGCAAGGAATTGTGGGTTTATAAACCTTCAAAATGCGGCTGCAGGTGCCAGGTAACGTCTGAACACTTACAACTTATGCCACAACAATTATAGTCGCTTTCAGAATTTAACACTGTTTTGAAGTTCCAATGTTGATTTATCTCTTAGACACGATTTTAATGAGATTCTTGAGGTGATGGTCTATGAAGACAGCAGTGATGACTCCAGTAGTAGTAGCGACGGTGACGACTTAGATTTGCTTCTCGTCGATACAATGTTCCCTTCAACCGTTAAGTTGGACTTTCCACGGCTAAACCTGATCGACTTAGTGATGCACAGTGTGAAGCCATGTTTAGGAAAGTATTAAGCTTTTGTGCATAACTGTTCCTATTTTATGCACGGCCACTGGGGTCCTGAATGGTATTATGTCATCCACAGGTTTCCAAAACGAAGACATGGAACGCCTGCTACATGCATTGAAATTACCATCATATTATGAATGTGTACAAGAACCAAGTGTAGGAATGGAAGCCCTCATGATTCTACTGAGAAGACTTGTCTACCCCAATCGATGGTGCGACCTTGTTCCAGTGTTCGGAAGGGATGAACCTCAACTCAGTCTTATTTTCAACAAAAGTAATGAAGCAATGAAACAATAAAAGAATACTATAGCCACACTCGAATTCAAAAATCAAGCAACCCTGTGCAAATGGAATGACTGGTGGCGGAGTTACTTAACTTTGTAATTGCCAAACCATGTAATGATTGTTTTTTTATCTATCTATGGTAGGTGATGGATGATATCTATGAGCGGTTCAATCATTTGCTCACGTCATTAGACCTAGTTTGGCTAGATCCATAGTTGTTCTCTCAGGCAGTTGAAGCAAAAGGTGCCCCTTACACCAGTGCTGGGGGTTTAGAGTGGGACACCAAGGCCTATTGCACGCCCTATAAGAAATCAGAGAATTATGTTTAGTGGACACAAGAGAACACACTGTTTAAAATTTCAGGTGTGTGGATTGTTTTTGGTTTGAGCCCCGTTAGACCATCGTATACACCTCAGTTATATCTAGGTGATCGCCATTGTCCTTGTTGTCTGGATAATCTTGTGTCCCATAAGCATTTTCCTGTGCATGGTTATCTTAAATAACCTGAACACATCGGTTGAGAAAACTAAGGCAACCAGAGAGTTACAGAATATGGAAACCAGCCCTAAGAGGCAACAATTTGATGCAGGAAAAGGGTAGCCAGGTCCTTTTTTTTGTCAGAGAAAAAGTTGATATATTTTAAGTGTTGAGCCCCTTACTTTAAAGTATCTGCAGCAGAGTACGTGAAACTTGCTTTTAGGACAGACTGTTGTTATCTATGTAGGGGTTGGACGGTACTTCCAGTGACAGGGTTGTGCGAGACCCTTTTCTGGGAAGGAGGGAGACTTTCTTGGAGTTGACAAAGCATTGTATAGGGGTTATTGGACTTTTTATCAACCTTTCTGTCTGGTTGTGGACTAAAGA
>NC_090892.1:68616764-68656764 GCF_036669925.1 Montipora capricornis | reverse complement strand
TCATGCCATGTAGCGGTATCCGTATGGCTATTGTTGCATTGTTAAAGTGAAGAGAAGTGTTTTTTTATTTATTTTTTCTTCTCGAATAAAATTTCATCCTCGTTTACATACGCATAGACTACCAAGGAAGATGGTTTGAAATGCACAATTCGTTGTAATAAGTACGACGCTACTGCTAACACCTGTCATTACGTTGCGTGACATAAATATTTATCAGGTTTGAAGATCAGGAGTTATAAACAACAAATGTATATATGCTCAATTTGATATGTGCCTCCAGAAATAACTTCACAATGAAACGGAGCAAAAAGCGGATCTTAAAATTATGGACTCATACCTTGAGTAGCTCACTGAAGTGGAAGTACTGCTTTTAGGAATGTTTCTTTCGACTACGGTAACCGTTCATTTACATAAATTTGTACCAAATATATCTTTGATACCGCACAATTGACGCTCATTCAGTTTTCGTTTTTTAGAATATGTATACTGATTTGGTTTTGAAATTCTTTGAAATTCTGTCAGTTTTTGCTCTCCTACTAACTTTTAAAAGCGTGCTCTTGAAATGAAACCATCCGTCAAGTCGTACACGCATTTCAGTGAAACTGGCACTACGAGCTTTTGAAAAAAAAAAAACAGTACTGTAGACGATTACAAAAATAATTCTCGATACGTTTAGCATTGCAGTGGAGCACATTTCTGGTACCTAAAATACTACTTATCGCTTAAATTAGTATGTCTTTTGACAGAAAACTGAACATATTTATTATCGTGTTAGTTCAGTTTTGAAATCTTGATAGGAAAGTAACTTGCACAAGCCAGTAATGAAATGTGTTTGAATAAAGTAAGATATAGGGTGCGTTCGATTGACCGTATTCCGGAATAGGAATACATGGAATATAAGTTTAATATCCTTCGTTTTTACGGAGATTCACATTAGCTGCTAAAATGCTATTTTAAACATATTTTTATTATCCTTGCTGCTTCGAAACGCGCCAAACATACCGTTTTAATCATCACTCCACATGTTCTTATTCCGGAATAGGGTCAATCGAACGCGCCCATAGTTGCGCTCAAATATGATTTTCGGTCATTTTAAAAACTTCTAAATGATTAATTCACATTTTAAAAAATATTTCCAAGCTACAAGCCAAAAATTACCGAAACAAGAATTAAGTTATGAGTCTTAAAACCCAATATGAACTAATCAGCATCAGTTTGCGTTCAAATTTCGCGTAAATAAGCTCGCTCGGGTTACAAACATTTCTGACATTTTAAGAAGGAAGCGTTCCGAGTTTGAGCATCAACCTTTACACAGTAAATGAATAATAGCAATATTGAAGAAAATGAAGTAAAAAAGTTTAAGGATGAGGTCCCAGGTACATTTATATCGCGTTAAATATCACCGATTTTACGAAGCCATGTTATGCCGCCGTTGAGGATGTTCTTTAGAGAGCTTAGAAAATGTCCGAAAAAAATATCGAAGTAGAAATGGATAACAATGGTTTTTCTTATGTCGTCTTAAGTTTGATGTCCATTGAATTAATTTTAAGACTTCACAGTTGCTTGGTTCTCGCAGCAAACAGAAAACCGCACATTAACCGCGTTTTCAAATTTTCGCAAATTTCTAAAAAAATAAGAATCGCTGGACTTGTAAATATGATATTTGAAAATAGTTCACTAAAGGGTATCTTCGGGCAAAATTTGAGCGATCCGCCAGAATGGTCGTTGACGGACGATTCTCGATTCTTACAGGCAGCCATTCTTATAATCTTACAATCTTACTACAGGTACATGTGTATCACTAGTAAGTCCATGGAAATTTCCATGTATGGGGCTGGAAGAAAATCATTTTAATGATTAAAATGTTCTTGTATAAATCTCACCATGCCAATTGTTAATCCATGGAAATGTCCATGTGTAAGACTGGAATAAAACCATTAATATTCTTGTAATTTTACCACATCAATTGTAAATCTATGGAATATTCCATGTATAAGACTGGAACAAAAGTACCTATATTCTTGTAATTTCACCATGTCATTATTACTGGGTTGCCGTATGGCAATCCCAGTCGGAAAATGGGTATATTTCTCCGTTGTTTTATTTATTTTTTTTTTTCCGTGTCATAGAGTCTTCTGTACGTGTTGTGTTAGGTTTGAGGGGGCTGGGGTAATGCGTAGATTTCTCTGGTACACACGGGAGAATATTTAATTAACCTGCAATAGCGTCGAAAGTCATTGCAACTCGAATGGCGTTATAGTGCACCTTTCAACAAAATATACCCTCTTGAACAAGACAGGCGATGATGATCTGGAATCTTAAAAGGAACGATTAATGGACTTCGACAACAATCTTTCTCGCCCGTCGAGCCGAAATCAAAGTGAGCTGTATTTCCAATATTTTATCACGAGTGTAGTGTTATGTACAACACTGAAACCAAATGGAAAATTATCCGGTAACTTATGGGTTCAACAAAGTCAGGTAAAAAAAAATAATTGGAAATCTGACAGTCAAGAATTATTTGAAAGAAAGCTTGTCGACTATTTTGTACATCATTATTCAAGGAAAAGGTTCTTAAGGAAAGGGTTTGAACCTGAAATTTATTTTGTTGCGTACATGGTAATTTGACATGATTGAGTTTCTTGTTAAACCTGCAATGGCGTCGAAAGTCATTGTAACGCGCGTGGCGTTTTAGTGTATCTTTAAACAAAATATACCCTTATGGAGCTCAAGAATGAAACATCAATTGGATAAACAAGACAAATATATCTGGAATCTTAAAAGCGGCGAGTAATTGACTTCGACAATAATCTATCGCCCGTCGAGCCGAAATCAAAGAGAGCTGTATTTCTAACATTTTACCAAGTGTGCTGTTATCAGTGTAGGACACTGAAACCAAATGGGGAATCCTCTGGTAACGTATGGGTTTAACAAAGGCAGAGAAGGAATTGAACAACTTGGATCTGCACAGTCTAATTCTTGTTAGTCAAAAATTATTTGAAGGAAAGCTTGTTGCCTATTGTTTGCTTGATAATTCAAGTAAAGAGGTTTTCAGTAAAGTGTTTGATGCTGTACACGAGTGGGAAATTTATTTACTAGCGTTTTTGACACGGAGTGTAATTTGACACGATCGAGTTCTCTTGTCTTCACGCACGTAAGGCCATCCTCTTTTTTTGTCCGTTTCGTGTCGTCCGACCGACCCAAATTTTTGGCATTTTCAAAACAAAAAAACAAAAAAAAAAAAGGCTAACGACGTTTTTAAGCCATTTTATGTAGCACAGGAGTTTCGGTGGTTGATCCTTTTCCCCACGCTGTCTTAATTTTGCAACAACCCTCACCAACTTTTCCGCCATATTGATTTTGGGTTCATGTTTTGTTGTTTTCCTGGCTCCACAGCGATTATGCTGGGGTACCAGGGCTCCGATTTCGAGAATGCTTATGATTTTTTTTAGGCTTTTTTTTTTTCAATCCGACCGACCCGATATCAGGAAACGCATTTGACGCGAAACGGAGAAAACAAAGGGGATGGCCTAATGAAATAGGAAGGGGTTTTTGTCTCTAATAGCAAATATGTTGGGTGTTTCAAAAAATATTTCGCTTTAAAAGGTGGCCTTTATTAATTCATCATGATGTGTAATATGCCAGCTTAACTGGATAGTTTTTATGGCATTAGTAAAGCATTTTCTTGTCAAAATGAGGTAAGCGTCTTTCTGTTCTGTTAACTTAATTAAATATAAATATCCGTAACCATGTTATTCTTGTCTGCCGTAAACTTGATTTCCACTCTCAAACTTACCTCCAGAACCTACTTTTTGCGTAGAATAAGCTTTTAGAATGGTGTTCGCTTGTCTTCTGTGGCGATACTTGACGATTCGGGGACATTTTGGGAAAAAAATATTTATAACGGGTCACGCGCTCAACTTGATCGCCCGAACTTGCCCTATTATGCATAACATCCACTTGGCCTTTTGACATCCCATTGAAAAGAGCATTCAGATAGTAACGAACTTCATATTTACGTAACCATTTCTTCTGCTTTTGTGCGTGTCAGCGTTGTGATTTGCGATAATTGGCAAGTCTGTTTTTGTATCTCATGGATGTTCAGATTTGAATCACATGGCCGCTCAACCTCGCAATTTTGTAAATAGTTCACCCTGAAGTCAAAATAGATACGTCCTCAGGAACCCGACAAAGAAGGGTTCTTGACCCGACAGATGAAATGTAAATATTCAGTTAAATATTACAACACAATTGAAAAAACCAAAGACGATGTTTTACTCTGAGAACGACGAACGATTAACATGCTTTCATGTAGTTCATTCAGTTGACACAAGATGATCACGTGCACCTTTATGGTTGCCTAGCACGTGATCAATTTCTTCCTTTTGACAAAACATCATAAAAGTCAGAGACTGCAGAAATCTTCGTCTTTTTACGATCGATTGTCATTACTCTTTCGATTAAATACACACCAACTCTATTTGGAGTTCTGTGGGTCTTTATTGCCTAGACCACGGCTAAAGCACCCTCCCAGGAAGGGTGGGGTGGGTAAAGAAAATTTTACAATGATACTGCTGCACGTGCTAGCTCGCTAGAATCGTAGTAATGAAGTGACACTCAATTTGCCGAAATATGTACATGGGCCTGACTGGCATTTCCGTAATATATATTTAATCCTGATAAACAGGTTTATCACTCACTAAGTACACACCAACTCTCTTTGGGGTTCTGTGGGTCTTTATTGCCTAGACCACTGCTAAAGCACCCTCCAAATCCCCCAAAGGGAGAAAGGGGACCGGATTTAGTGAGTGATACCGTCACAAATCTGCTTGATCGTTTCTAATTTGTAGCGAAGTGAGTGGTCAAAGTACCGTTCGTAAGCATTAGACTTCCAGTCGCCTTGTAGTTTAATATAGTCACTAGGTACACTGCAATGCAAAGCAAAGGTAGCACCTCCTCGTCTAAAGGAGTGTCCAGAGAAACGCAGGCTGTCAAGACCGCATTTGTCTAGAGTTTGTTTCAGTTTGCTGTTGAAAATGGAGTATGTAAGAGTCCTAAGGTCACGACCTTCTCGGAAGGTAAACGCAGGTTCTGCAGCATGGGGGGGCTTTGATAGACACCTGCGAGTTTAAACGCCTGCGTTACCGCTGACCAAGGGCATAACGACGAGTGAGCAATTCGAGGAACTGGGACAAGAAGGGTGCGATTGCGATACTGAATGGTTTTAGACCAACGAACCACGAGGATAATTCCCCACGGGTACAACCTAACGTCGCAGTTGTGCAGGTGGCGGTGCGGGTCAAAAGCCGCTGTTGAGGCTGGCAGCAGGTTTGACTTGTGGAAAAATGAGAAAAATGCTACTAAGCATGCTGCCCAAAAGGTTGCGTCTATCGATGAGTTAAGGTTTAAAACGGCCAGTATTTTGTAAAGGACATCAGGTGAGATAGGAAGTTTTTGCGAGATAGTTGCGCCGTTAATCGCTTGATACGTCGGAGGAGAAGGGTTTTCTGGTGTTTAAACGGCGGTTCTTCCAGTGGGTTAGGATAGCCAAATTGAAAGTGCAATAAGCGAACAACGTTGAGCTAGTTAGGGATGCTGTTTGTAGTCAGAGGTCGCACGAGAAAAACAATGTAGCGAAGGAGGTGTATAGCTTGACAGGGAACGGGTGGATAACCAAAGAAGAGGCAAAAACGAAGGTACGCTCGTAACTGCGACTTGTATGTGGCCGTTGTAGATTGTGCAAAGGCATGGGCACGGTACTGTCTCAATTCTTCCTGAAGTAGCTGTTCTTGAGCGTAGACTGCACCTGGCGTGGGGGAGAAGAAAACGCTGGTTGTGAAAAGTGATCTTGGCAGCTGTCGTTACACTTTGGTATGCGACGTAAGAGTTCACGTAACACATGACTTAGCGCAGGGTCGTGAAGGCGCGAGATGGCGTCTGCCACGAGGGTAGCCTTGGATGGTATGAAACGCGCAGTGATGCGAAAATTGTAGGTAGCTGAGAGCCAGAATATGTCCCGAAGCCATTGCATGACTTGAGGGTTGCGACATGTACCTTTGTTCCGAGTGCAGATAGTCGTAGTGTTATCTAAGTACACAACGACCCACTTGTCACGCAACTGGTATCTCCAGCGAGATAATAGAGACATTTAGCACCGCGTTTTTCGTTATTACGGCTTACGTGAGACTGCAGTTTGAGGTTTGACGTTTGCCGTTTGAGGTTTAATCCTCAATATACTTTAGCAAAGGGTCGTTCCCTCAAGTCAAAACGGGAAGAAACGCAAGGAATTGTGGGTTATAAACACTTCAAAATGGCGGCTGCAGGTGCCAGGTAACGTCTGAACACTTACAACTTATGCCACAACAATTATAGTCGCTTTCAGAATTTAACACTGTTTTGAAGTTCCAATGTGATTTATCTCTTAGACACGATTTTAATGAGATTCTTGAGGTGATGGTCTATGAAGACAGCAGTGATGACTCCAGTAGTAGTAGCGACGGTGACGACTTAGATTACTTAGATTTGCTTCTCGTCGATACAATGTTCCCTTCAACCGTTAAGTTGGACTTTCCACGGCTAAACCTGATCGACCTTAGTGATGCACAGTGTGAAGCCATGTTTAGGAAAGTATTAAGCTTTTGTGCATAACTGTTCCTTTATTTTATGCACGGCCACTGGGGTCCTGAATGGTATTATGTCATCCACAGGTTTCAAAACGAAGACATGGAACGCCTGCTACATGCATTGGAATTACCATCATATTATGAATGTGTACAAAGAACCAAGTGTACAGGAATGGAAGCCCTCATGATTCTACTGAGAAGACTTGTCTACCCCAATCGATGGTGCGACCTTGTTCCAGTGTTCGGAAGGGATGAACCTGAACTCAGTCTTATTTTCAACAAAGTAATGAAGCAATGAAACAATAAAAGAATACTATAGTCACACTCGAAGTCAAAAATCAAGCAACCCTGTGCAAATGTAATGACTGGTGGCGGAGTTAACTTTTGTAATTGCCAAACCATGTAATGATTGTTTTTTTATCTATCTATGGTAGGTGATGGATGATATCTATGAGCGGTTCAATCATTTGCTCACGTCATTAGACCTAGTTTGGCTAGATCCAGAGTTGTTCTCTCAGGCAGTTGAAGCAAAAGGTGCCCCCTTACACCAGTGCTGGGGGTTTATAGATGGGACACCAAGGCCTATTGCACGCCCTATAAGAAATCAGAGAATTATGTTTAGTGGACACAAGAGAACACACTGTTTAAAATTTCAGGTGTGTGGATTGTTTTTGGTTTGAGCCCCGTTAGACCATCGTATACACCTCAGTTATATCTAGGTGATCGCCATTGTCCTTGTTGTCTGGATAATCTTGTGTCCCATAAGCATTTTCCTGTGCATGGTTATCTTAAATAACCTGAACACATCGTTTGAGAAAACTAAGGCGACCAGAGAGTTACAGAATATGGAAACCAGCCCTAAGAGGCAACAATTTGATGCAGGAAAAGGGTAGCCAGGTCCCTTTTTTTTGTCAGAGAAAAAGTTGATATATTTTAAGTGTTGAGCCCCTTACTGTAAAGTATCTGCAGCAGAGTACGTGAAACTTGCTATTAAGGACAGACTGTTGTTATCTATGTAGGGGTTGGAGGTACTTCCAGTGACAGGGTTGTGCGAGACCCTTTTCTGGGAAGGAGGGAGACTTTCTTGGAGTTGACAAAGCATTGTATAGGGGTTATTGGACTTTTTATCAACCTTTCTGTCTGGTTGTGGACTAAAGAAGATTCCTTATTATTTGTCTGCATTGGCATATTCCCTTAAAATTTAGTATGATTTTGTATGAACATGCCTCCCTTCCCTTTCAAGTTATTAAGATTTAATAAATAGGATGTATTTTAATACAAGTACATGTTCACTTTCGGTCAGTACAAGCACCAAATGGCATTATTGCTCACATGTTTGGCCCCATAGAGGGACGAAGGCATGATGCCTTTATGCTTGGGGTCAGTGGTCTTGCTGATAAGCTTGAAAGACTTCAGACACCGACGGGAGAACCTTATGTCATATATGGTGACCCTGCATATGGACTAACCCGCAACATTCTAGCACCATTCCGTGGAGTCCGATTGACAAATGATGAGCAGTTGTTCGACACTCAAATGAGCAAAGTAAGAACATGTGTTGAGTGGGGCTTTGGCAAAATATGCCAAAACTTTGCCTTCATGGATTTCAAAAAAAACCTGAGAGTTTTGCTTCAGCCAGTTGGAAAGTACTATTTAGTTGCTTCTATCTTGGTGAACTGCCACACATGCCTGTATGGGTCCCAAACAAGCACCTACTTTAAACTAGAACCACCATCTCTTGAAAGATATCTTTCAAACCACCAGTCTAGTGGTTTAAAAGATGCTGGCACTAGTGCATAACCTTCAAACGACAGTCAACTCCCGCCTCGCGGACACGTCGCTGTTGCGGGCCCCCCGCTATTGCGGCCAGCAGCTAAATCCCCGGCGAGGGTTACAGACGTTTGCCTGAAATAAATTCCCGCTATTACGGACTCTCTCTGTTACGGACTTACGGACACTTTATTCGGTCCCAACGTTACAATTTTATTGTTTTCTCTCTCGTTATAGCGGACACCGAGCAGCATCTTGGAAAATTTGCACACATATCAAGTCTATTTTTTCTGCTTTTTTTATTCATAGAGGGGAGTTTAAGTTGCTAATGAATTTAGTCTCCTTGGCGACAAAGTGGGGGAAGTTGCAATTCAAATAAGAAGTACACGGAGCCGATTGGAACGATATTTCAAGGCAATGTGATAGCTGATGCAATCACTAGCTGATGTTCAGGTTTTTCCTTGAAAATAATTTTTTTTAGAAATGTAGGTTACTGTACTTCAGTACAGTAGGAAACCAAAACGATGATGGACATTGCTGCAACATACGATGACTGTTATTTACGTACTTAGTACTGTACACAAAGGGTACGTAACTCCTGTTCTGTTAAGTTCTTCTGTTTGTAAATAAAGTTATGACGCTCTTTGCGTGCGACAACGGGTCTGAAAAAGTACTGGAGTTAATGAAAATGAACACACCTCTGACCCCCTTCTGTAATATGGTTTAAAATAAAAATTTTCACGCACCCCGCTATTACTGACTCTTGCTATCACGGAGACTAAACGACGTCCCCGAGCGTGTCTGCTATAACGAGAGTTGACTGTACAGTGTAAGATACAAAAAATATTTAAGGAAAGAAATAAGTGTATTTTTAATAGAACTATGCTCCGAGCAATCGAGCAAGGCACATGTAACATCAATAAAACATTCATTTATGGCCCTGGCTATAACCTCTCTGCGTAATTTGAATGTTATAAATGGTTGAGTAAAATCCTAAAAAATGAAAGCTTTTTGTTGTTGTTGTTATTGTTTTTTTAATAATGAAGAAAGAGAACCAAGATCAACATGACTGTCAAGAACACATTTTCTGAAAATCAGCAGCTCAGGTTCAACAACGATCTTTTAAAAGGGAAAGCAGAGCCCTTCTTTCTTCAATTTCCAACTCCACTCTAGCTCTTCTTTCTTCTGCTTCTGAAGCATACTTCTCTTTGGCAAATTCAAGTTCCATTCTCCTTACATCACGCTCCTCCTTTTTAAATTCTGCTTTTTGGGTATATTTATTAGCTAACATCTCCATTGCAGACAACTTGCTACAGCGACGCTTGGTCTTCTTTTTTGGACGACCTACATAATTTAATTTTAGCAACGATCAGTGAAAACAAAATATTTTTATGCATAAGTAAAGATTATAATTCTGAATACTTGCAGTCTAAAAAAGGGAATACTTTCCTTTGTCTGTAATATGTTACAACTTCTTAATTTCAATGTATTTGAGAAGACAATCTTAGTTCTGAATTGGGTAAGATGTGTGTTCAATCATCTAGATTTTTCCTGCCAATGGACACCATGTTAGCCACAAAGATTAACAGGAGGATATGCTCAGCTGGAAACTGGATAAAGATGTGTTATAGTTCTATGTGATCCTTGGTTTGTTTTATTCTCTTTTGTTTTAAACACTTGATATGCACAAACAAATAAAATAATACTTCAACCAAGGATAAAATTGAACCCCAACATACATTAACCTTATATGACTTACTAGCCCTGGAATGACTAATTGTTTGGCACAGACATGCATCCAATTGATTAAGGCAGTTTGTTCCTGTGGATTCCTATTTTATAAACCTTTTTGGCTATCTTATAAGTACAAAGGGAGTAACCTTATAGACTTTAACAAAGAACAAAGGCCACAAAGAGTGCTAAGCTAAATGGCCAGTTCAAGTCTTGCATACACTTTACTTAGAAACTCATACATGTAGGTTTGTCTTTACAGTGCCTGTAGGAAAAATTAATGGCTCTGATTTTGCCTTAAACTGATGCATTCCATTAATCTTTGGAATATTTTAAATTCCTACTTGAAATACCTTTTGTAGTTGTGCTCTGATCACTATCACTTCCAGCAGAATCTGAAGTATCAGACTCACTGACTGACTTCTCACTACGGCGTTCTAAAATAAAGGAAATTCATGGATCAGAGGTTGTTACCGGAGTGAGTGGCTTACAAAAATATCAAGGGTTATACATATCCTGCAAGTCCTTTTGCACCTCTTGAGCATGTATCTGAACTTCTTCCATAATAACAGGATTAATACCAACACAGCAACTCTGCTATCTACAAACTAAAATAATCTACTTCTCTAAATATTAACTTGCTAATCTTTCAACAGCTGCTTTTCTCATCTCTTCCCCCTTTTTCCTGTCCTCCTCTTCCTTCTTTTTCTTGTCCAGTTTTTCTTTCTTTTTCAACTCAGCAGTATCTCTCCTAAATGCTAATATATCCTCACAGAGCTGGTTTAGTTCAGTAAACTCCTCCTCTGTGCCTGATCTTTAAGATAAAATAAACATTTCCTTATAAGCAAAAACAGAAATCCTCACATGTTGTGAGGTTTAATGACTGTTAATTCCTACCTCTTTAAAGCCTTGGCATTCTCCTCCTAGTACCTATCAAGTATTCTGTCCATTCTCTCTCTGCAACATTTCCCTTTAAGTTCCACTTGTTTTACCTCTGTAGAAAACGCCTCGCTAAGTCGCTTGGCTATATCTTCCCATTCTTGTGGTTTCTCAGGCATGTACTGAGCGACCTCTTTGGCCAATGCAAGGTCGTGGCTTGTTTCTGGCCAGCGAAAGGGTGCCTTATCAGATATAAACTCCTCTTGACGCGTCAGAACTCTTCAAAGTGTGTTTTGAACGGCAAGCTTTATTTTCTTAACTTTAACCAACATTTCACACCATTATACAAATGTCGTTGTCTTTCAATTCACATTATGACATGATGAACACTTATAACCATTGAATTCTAATGAAGTAACTAAGACCTTCAAAGCAGTAGCCATCAGAAGAAAAACATTCATATATGTTACTGTTATGTTTACAATCATTTTTCAAGGTACAGTCTATCACAGGAACCTGACAAAAATGCTGAAGTATCTTATGTGAAATTACACAGCTAAATATTTTCTCCAAGACACACAAATGGGTACACAAAAATAATAAATAGCGCAAATTTAAATTTTTCAGAGGCAAGTGCCTCAGTTCGCCCCATACTGGCTACGGCCCTGAACTTTTTGAGCAGAATTCATTGTTGCTGGTTAATACTATACACTTTAGGTCTCCACTTCAGAAAAGAAAGTGTTTCTTCAGGGGAAATTCCTTGGATAACCTCAGACACCGATCATACACAACAGTTAGATCACACTAAACACACAATCCCACCGAACGGAAAATGCCAGGAGAACATGTTTTCACTTGCTGCGGCCGCCATATTGAATTCGTGAACAGCAGTAGCGTTATTTTTCATTCAACAACAATTATATCGGTGGCCGTTCTTTCGTCCTAATTTTCACTCATGTAAAAAAGAACTTACTCTAAGTGGATTCGTGTCTTTGTACGTGACATAAATGTAAATATGAGGCTCAAAACCTGCCGTAAATGACTTACGTGAAAACCTACCTCTTCGCGTTGAAAACACCGGTTCAAAACCGCAGACGTCACTTCAGAGCCTAATCACGTGATTTCTTCGCGTTCACCGTCAGAGGGTTCCGCCGAAAAACCTGGTGCTAAATGTCTCTAATGCCAGTAAAACTGTGAATATTTCTTTTAAGTTGATATGCGCAGACCCCAGGATTGGTGTGATCTACTGCCCAGTTAGTGTAGAACCAGTCACCGAAAAAAACCGCCACCACCGATAGGGAAAGCATCAGTGGAAAATTCGTCCGAAGAAACTGGCTCTGAGTCAACAAAGAAAGTGTTGCCATTAAAGACACTCAGGAAGTTCGCCCACCTCGAAAGGTCGGCGCGCAACTCTTTGTTAACTCGGGTGTGGTGATGTGGTCGAGATAAGGTGTTCATTACGTCTATTATGCGCCGCAGGAATGTTCACCCTCCGAAAACTACCCGCGCTGCACAATTTAACTTGCCAACAAGAATTTGCAACTCTCGTTTTGTGATCGATCGACTGATTAATGCATCGCTGAGTAATTCACGCAGTTCGCATAGTTTGCTCTCGGGCAAGCAAAGTTGCCTAAGCACTGTATCGATCTCTATGCCTAGAAAAGTTAGCCGCTGAGTGGGGCCTATTACTTTTTCCCAGTTTATGATAAATCCAAGTTCGCTCAAAACGTTGACAAGTTCATTGTAAGCCAGTTCGCACTCACGTCTGCCTTCGCCAATGATAAGAAAGTCATCCAGATAAGCGAGGACTGTGTTGAATCCCCGGCGGGCCATCATGCGCGTGACAGCTTGGGTTAACCAGTGAAAGATTTCCGATGATTTCGTGACCCCAAAGGGGAATTTGTTATCATACAAATACGTGAAATGTTAGTCACCCTGGAATTGCCGCGCAAGACCAGTGGCGCAGTGGTTCGATGGGTGTATAGGAACATGACGATAGGCACTCTTGAGATCGATTTTTGCAAGATAGGCATTTGGCTTAATATTCGATACTGCTTGTTCAACAGTTACGTAAGAAAAGTGTTGCGTCGTGGCATAGGAATTGACATGGGAGTGCTGTGGTCTGCTACAATCATGAATGAGCCGGATTTTGTCAGTGTTTGGCTTAGGGATAGCCCCCAGTGCGCTAACAATAGTGGGTTTTGCTTGCGTTACTACGTAATTGCCGATTCGAATTTCTTCGCGAATTTGTTTCTCTACTTTATCACGCACATCGCTTGCGGTCGCTGATTTGTAGTTGCTAATTTCCGCCTTTTCTAAAACGCTATTGCTGGGAATAATTTGAAACCCTTTTTTGAGTCCGTCAATGAGAAAATCCCTGTCGGGATCATGTTCGAGATTCCGTGTCCAGGCCTAGTGATTCACGGGGGAGGTAAAAACCGGTGTAACTATTGGCTGTCACGCAGTAGTGATTGTGTGATACTCATGCTGTGGGTGACCTTGATGACAGTTTGGCACCAAGCAGACGTGCTGATAACGACAGTTTGGCCAATGACATCCTGTAATAGAATTAAACTTGCGACAAATAGGGATCGTGTGGGATTCCTGTGGTTGACGGTTTAGGCGTGGGGGAAGTTTCTGTAAGTTAGCGCCTGGCATTGGAGGCCGCCGCCGAATTAGAAATCTTGTATGCAGATGCTGAGAGTCGCTTCCCCATCTGAAACCATACTCACACTGTAACTTACGATATTCGTTATCGTACGCAACCACCGAAGCAAGAGTGTGAGACTCGAGGAGCTAAGCGAATTTCACTGTGTATGCCAAGTAATCGGCAATGTCGGAAGTGGTCGCCGACAGCTTCCCCTTTTTGAGGAGCTCGTGCATAATTCGCGAGTTTGCGGCAACCCACATTGACAGGGTAATTTGTTCCAACTTTGGTTTCCCTTTTGCCGCACGGAGAACAATCTTTGCCCCGCTTGCATTGTTTCCAATTTCTTATTCTTCTTCGCTAATGTCATATGTTCCCAGGTTAACAAAGTCTGGTATTAACAAAGGTTTCTCACCTTGTTTAGTGCCTGCCTTTTGCTGACGGCCCAGAAGCACGTGTGGGTCATTGTCCAGTAGTGAGAGAGAAGTCGAAGTTAGCGTCACTGGCGACTTGCCTGATCCGCTGAAGTCGGTCGTTCCGAGGGCCAAAAGCGAGTCCTCAAGTGTGCCTGCTCCTTCAATCTTCTTCAGGATTTCTTCAAGACTGCCATCTTTCGCTAGGGTTTCGGTTGTGACTGGAGTGCTTTCGTCGCTCATCAATTCTTTCGCACCTGTCTGCTTTAACTTTCTCAAAGCCGCTTCAAAAATACCCTTCTGGCCCACGCTTAGACCCAGGTTTTCTGAATCGTTGGAAGTGAGGAGTTTCAAGGCCTCCTCACTATCAAGATCCTCTTTTTTCAGTACCTCAATGGTAGCTTCTTTCAATTGGTTAGCTTCGCACCAAGATTTAAAGTCAAAAGTCGTAGTAATGAAGTGACACTCAATTTGCCGAAATATGTACATGAGCCTGACTGGCATTTCCGTAATATATATTTAATCCTGATAAACAGGTTTATCACTCACGAAAATTCGATTCAGAACTATATTTAAAAACTATGTTTTTTTTTCTTTATCTGAGGAGAAATGAATGAGTTTCACTCAAGAGCGTGTTTTGTTATCTTTAAACTGAATTTATTACCAAAGCTTAAAAAACTGAAAGACGTCAAAATGGGACAGCATATTACAAAAGAATTAAAGGTGTGAACGTGTGTGCCAAGGGGCCTCTGCTGGCGCGACATGTGGGTGACCCTCAAATGGTCTTGATGACACCTCACTTGAAAAAATTAACTGGAACCCTACAGTTCAATTGTGTAACACGTACCACCGGCAACCCAGTGTACGCATTTTATGGAGCGTCTTGTTGTAAATGGAACATGGAAATTTCCATGTATAAGACTGGAACAAAACCACTTATATTCTTGTAATTTCACCATGCCATTATTGTTTATGAAACATGGAAATTTCTATGTATAAAGCTGGAACAAAACCATTTATATTCTTGTCATTTTATCTCGCCAATTGTAAATCCATGGAAATTTCCATGTACAAGGTTAGATCAAACCTCCTTATAACCTTACAATCTTACTCCAGGTATGTCACTAGTAAATGCATGGAAATTTCCATGTACATGACTAGAATAAAACTATTGATAATCTTGCAATTTTACCATGCCACTGGCAAATCCATGGAAATTTCCACGTACATGGCCGCGTCAAAACTACTTACTATATCTACATCAGGCTGGACCAAAACTTTAAATTGTAATCTTGTAATTTTATGATGCCACTGGTAAATCCATGTAAATTCTCATTTACAGAACTAGATAATAAACTACTTGTTATCTCATAATTTTACTATGCCACTTACAAATCCTTGGAAATTTCCATGTAAACATGTACAAGGCTAAATGAAAACACTTACAGTCTTGTAATTTTATCATGCCACTGGTAAATCCATGGAACTTTTCATTTACATGTACATGCCTGGATCAAAACTACTCATAATCTCAAAGTCTCTAAAAAAATTATACCGAATAAGGCTTTCTTCGTTATCCTCGTCTTCTTCTCCCAAATCAAGAACGCGATCCGCCATATTTTTGAGCGAGTGAAAAACGGCCACATGTGTTGGGGTAAGACTTCGGCCGTGATGATTTTTCACTGTCCGGTGCAGTTTTCGTTTGTTCTGTGAGGTTTTTGTTTGCGCTTTGAGGACTTTTCTCGAGCTGTGGGAAGAATATTATAGTAAAAGTACTTGGAAATATGACATATAATGGATTAGTGCGAAATGTGCGTAGGTCATCGCAGTTATGAACACCACTGTAGCAGTAACGAAAAGCCTGAAAAATTCAAGGTTGAACGGAATTCAAACACATGACCATTGCGATACCGGTACTGTGCTCCACCAATGAACGATTGCCAGTAATCGGAGGCTTATGTTATGCGCAAATGATTCTGGGATCGCCAAGGGGCAAACATTGCAAGTCTCTAGAGAGAAATGTACGACAAAAAGATTGGTTTTCATCAAAAGCGGTGATATTGGACAACGAATAATGCATTTTCGCCGTGAATTTGTGAGCCATGGAGGTAGCTAATATTTGTTATTGAAAAAAGTAAGTTTTCTTAATGGTAATGAATTTATATAGCGCATTTCCTATTGGCATATTCAAATGCACTTTACAAGCAAGTGATCTATGAGTGAGATCGTACATCAGCATATACAGGCGCCGCTGGCAGCCGCAATCAGTCCATTAGTGATCTCACCCAGCACATGAATGAACGAAATGTGTCCTACTCTTTACGAATAGTGTGTGGGTTCTTTTACGTCTTACTGGGTTGTGAAGACGGAGCCTATAGTCCTTATTCGAGAAGACTTCAAAGTCTTAACCATTTGCGGATGTAATTACAAAAGCAGCACTTTCTCCTCAGTTATTTTAAGACTCTGAATGTTGGTACGGTCGGAGTCGAACTCACGACCTCCCGCGTGACAGCCCAATGCTCAACCAACTGAGCCACCGGTACGCGGTGCAATTAAAAGAAATGTATTGTCTCGAAATAGTATAAACTTAGATATAAATTTGAGGAGATTGACTCAATAAAGCCTTTTCAGTAGTCATGACGTGTGCTGAATCCGTGTGCGGAGCTATAAATCCTGATTACAATAAGTACTAAGGTATGTTCTGCTGGTGCATAACTATAATAACACATCAAACAAATGGACATTCACATCCCCTATTTGTCACCATAGAAAACGAAAAATCAGTGTCCATGATGGGTTTAAAAGTGAACCTTTTTTTTTTAGTCGAAAATGTACAAGCAGGTCTCTTGAGCAGCGTTGCACAACTGAAGTTGTCCACAGTTTCTCTTTCTGAACTCGATGGAAGAGTAAAGTAGCGGTTTCTAAACCTGGGGATGATGTTCAATAAAACCACTTAACAACCTTTGGATTTTTCCGTGTTTGCTATCACTGGTTTCATCCCTCCACAGCGCAATAGTTCGGTAGACAATTTCTAGCCCTCCGCACAACAACTCCTCTCCTTTGAGGGGATAAAATTACAGCAGCCATGTCAATGTTCTAACTCGCTATAACTAAAAGAGACAATGTCGACACGCGTAATTACAATTTGAAAAGCTTGAGTCAATCTCCCTTAAATTTATACCTACGTTTGTACTTCTTCATAGCCACAATCCTGGTCAAAAGTAGTTGGGAAATTTGCGCGCATCACTTCACTTTACACCTAATTCCAATAACTATTGGCTGTACTATTTGGGAAAGAGCATGTTCTTGTGGGCCCCCTCCCCCATATAGAAAGTTGGAAGAAAAGTCACCATTTTGTTTGGTGCAAAATCCAACATTGATAAGGGGGAGGGGGGCTATCTCAAAAGTGACGCTACCTTCCCAACACTTTTGTCCAGGATTGTAGATTTCACAGTCAACCGTCGTCAACAGTCGGAAAGAGTGTTAATCGATAGATTTTATCGCGGTAATTACACAAAACTTACAAACGCACAAACATTAGTCACCTCCGTGTTTAACAAAATCACGACAAAAATGTGTTATTCTTTAATAGCCAACACCGCTGCTTTTGACGAACTTTCTGTCTTACATCTTACAATGATTGCCCCCTGGCGCTCCCAGAATAGTTTGCGCATAGCCTAGGTCTCCGATTACTGGCAAATCATTCATTGAGTTATCAAGCCCACTAGGTGCAGGTCAGCTTTTGTGAGTACGTAACTGAACACGTGGATGATATGTATGTTATTAATACATTGTTCCTTTACCAGTTGGCTTTAGATAGCAAAGACTATGGCGCTCACATGCTTCGCGAAAAAACCTCTAATATTAGCTTGTATATCGCCTTGAAAAAATGTGTTTCCGCAGGAGATCATCAAGGGGAGCCTCTATGTCCCATACTTGGGCTGAGATCGAGTGAACCCTTTCCCGACAAGATTTATTTATAGAACGCCTCAATTTTATTTATTTATTTATTTTTTTAATTTTAAAAAACTTCAAAATATTGCGAATGTGAGACAATGGTTAACATATATCAAATACAAGGTGTTACAAATGAACCCAGTGACACAAGTTCCCAGTGGAACTTACAAGTTCCCAGTGGGTTCATTTGTAACACCTTCAAAATATTAAATTATTTAAAAAAAGTTTTAAATTTTTAAAAAAAATTAAAAAACTAAAGTAATGAGCAGCACTCTGCGAACTGTATCTGTAAAACGTGTTTATTCTCCGACGCCTTTCGTATAGCTAGCATAGACTTCTTCAGGGGGTTCTACAATAATACATTAAATGCCTGTATTTAAGCCATATCTGACGGCAAAAATGACGGCTACTAACATAAAGGTTTGACCGGATTTTCGAAAGGGAACAGGCGCAGCTGTGAAATACAGTGGAAGCCCGCTCTACGGAGCCCCGCTTATAACGGACAGTTTTGTTTGTCCCGACAAAAAGCTCATACATTTTCTCTAAAATTAACCCGCTTTACACGGACACCGGTTAACACGGACAACGGACACTTTTCTGTGTCCCGAATCACAACCCCGCTTTACGGACACTGGTTATCTGCACACTGTCTCTTTTATTTGTCATAATTATGTGATAATTGTAGACATTGTACCCTGTTCAATTAATGACAGATTTCTAAGGGGTTAATAATATTAAATTACTAAAAAACGGTAACAAAGAAGTGTGACATATTTGATTTTGAACAGCCTGTTTTTCTTCCGGTGTTCACGTACATGTATAGTCATTTCATAGCCTCCTGACATTTTCTCTGAGAGCCTGCTTAATACGGACACTCGGATAGTACGGATACTATGGCCTGTCCGTACCGTACGGACTATGGCTTGTCCGTACCGTACTGTCTGTACTATGGCCTGTCCGTATTAACCGGGTTCCACCGTATTAGGGCAAGGCGTGAGAAACAATGCTTCTCACGCGTTGCCCTAATATTTCAATTACTCAACGCTAAAACAGTGGCCCCAAAAAACCTACTTACAAATATTAGCTAACGTTACAGTAGTCTTGTAACAAACGGTGCAATCTAATTCTGGCATAATTATCTCTTTTGATTACATTCTTAATACGTGCGTGACTGCAATTAAAGGTAGTCTTAAAGACAAAAGCCCGCCGTGACTTAGCCTTAGCTTTACGAAAAAGCCACTTTCTTCTGTCGCTGTATCTGATTTCGCGAAACAGTGGCAGCAAAAATCTAAATGGATACCCCCTTACACGTAGCCGCTGGTAGACTGGTAGGAAGAACTGCTTCTAGCATACTTCATCAATTCGCCTTTAATAAAGGCTTTCTTATTGCTAGAAGGGTGAAACGATTCGAAGGGTATGTATAGGTATTTGTTAAGGGGCTTCTGAAAAGTAGAAAATTGCAGTACATCCGAGAGAAATAGGTCCAGAAAAGAAATGCTACTCTCGCTGACACAATAAGTGAGCTTAATACGATCATTTTTGTTGCTAAGAGCACTAAGGCCCGTTTCAAACGTCGAACTTTTCATGTGCCGAATCTAATGCAAATGAGCGAAAACAATAGATTTTCTCATTTGCATTAGATTCGGCACATGAAAAGTTCGACGTTTGAAACGGGCCTAAGGTAATTCTAACAGGGTATCCTTGGGTCCACACCAGATGGCAAAAATGTCATCAATGAAACGCTTGTATAAAGTGAGATATTGCGAATAGTGCTCGACAATATCTTTCTCGTGATGGTACATAAATGTGTTCGCCGCTGTGAAAAAAAAGGAGTGCCCATAGCAATACCAAACTCTTGATGAAAAATATCCGGACTAGGGGAGAGCAGGGCTGGCGTAGTGATGAGAGCCAGGATAGATTCCCGGATTCTACGCCATATGTGGGTTGAGTTTGTTGGTTCTCTACTCTGCTACAAGAGGTTTTTTGCCGGGTACTCTGGTTTTCCCGTCTCCTCAAAAACCAACATTTGCAGGCGTAGCTCAGTTGGTTCAGTTGGCTTCTGCGCGGCCCCGTGCGCGGCTTTCGGAGCAAGAGGTCCCAAGTTCGATCCTCAGTGACTTCAACGTCTGTTTCGACTTTCCCCTGATCCGTGTGCAGTAGCTTTAAATATCCGTGAAATGGAGCACTGACAGAGGGGCCAGAGGGGGGTAAAAGGAGCATCGTCAGCTTACATTGATACCAGTTTCGTAACTGAAGGAACTAGCGACTTTAAATAAATTGACTTTACTTGACTTCACTTTACTTTAAATTCTGAAGATAAGTAACCGTTTTCAAAAACAAGTCTGGGGAACTGTATCAATAGTGGGGTCTCAGGAGCCCCTACTTCGCGAAGAAGCAGGTCAAGGGCTATAAGCGCATTCTTTGTGTCAACATTGGGAAAAAGCAATGCAACATCCACTGTGACAAGGAAACAATCCTTATTGGGCAAAACAAAATTATCCAGCAATTGAATCACCTCACCCGAATCCCTAAGTACAGTTAGCATACGTATTTTAGGCTTATTAAGCTCGTCAACAAAAATACTTAATCTTATAGGCCTAGTGATAAATGAATGGCTAGCAGCAATAGGCCTTCCTGCCATAGGGACTTATGGATCTTAGGGATAACGTAATGCACCTGTCACTGTAAACTTCCACCCCCCCCCCTCCCCCCCTCTTCCCCCCTACCCCGGAGAAACATGGGCATTTAGCCACAAAGCAAAACCAAACAAGGATAATGCCCTACATACAGGGGACATATTTTTGGGTCTAAGCCCTACAAAAATGAGGATAATCCCCCACATTAAGGGGATAAAAAACTCCTTGTCTAAACCCGCGGTATTACTTTCAGAAGTGTGCTTGACATTTATTTTTGAATACTTCAACGTTTGGTCAACACATTTTCGCACGGAACAAGTGCCAAATTTTCTAGCTTCATTCACGACACATCACCATAAAAGGAGACAAAGCAGTCCATCATGTCTTCAACTATTCCGGCAGGAAATGCACACTACAAATGACTTAAAAGACTCTACAGATTTTATCAATTTCATTGAAGAGACGAAGATAGGAAAACAAACTTTCAACTTTCATTTTTCATTTTCAATGGACGTCTATATACAAATATACCACAGGAAGAGGGAATCACTGCAGTATGCAAAGCATACGAAAACTTTCGCAAAAGTAACCCTCCAAACCCCACAAACTATATCAAAGAAATGATAAGACTCATACTCAAAGAGAATTCTTTCCTGACCAACGGAAAGAACTATCTACAAATTCACGGCACCGCTATGGGTAATAAAATGGCTGTTGCCTTTCCCAAATATCTTTATGACCGATCTTGAGATACAGATTCTTAGCAAAAGCATCACGAAGCCAATGATTTGGAAACGATATATTGACGTTGTGGGACGTCAGCAAACCGGATGTAGACAAGTTCATAACACAAGCTAACTCACACCACCCTAACATCAAATTTACTGCTGACATCTTAAACACTGAAGCCACATTTCTAGACACTGTTGTATACAAAGGCAAAAGCTTTCAAAATCAATCCATTATGAATATAAAAACACACTTCAAGCCGACTGAAACCTTTCAGTACACTCATTTTTCCTCCAGCCACCAACCGGGTTTCAAAAAAGGATTCCTGATGGGCGAAGCCATTAAGACTTACACGTATTAATTCTTCAAGAACATTTACAAATTCAAATCACGTCTCCGTGCTAGAGGTGATTCAAAACGTCTGATTGAGACATTCCTATCAGGCATCAAATTCACAGGAAGGGAATCAGCGCTGAAGCAAAGGAATAAAATCCCTAAGGATATCTTGCCCTTTGTGACTCAGTATCACCTGGCAGTGCCAAACCTTAAACATATTTTTTTTCAAAAAATTGGCACTTGATACAAAACCAGCCGTCTCTACGGCAAATGTTCAAAGAGCCACCACTTATATCCCTAAAAGACATGCTCGTAAGAGCAAAGCTTTAAAGAGGTCAAAGACCGAAAATACAGTACAAAAGTCTCAACCGTTAAGGAGTTGTGTAGGCCTGCCAATCCTTGCTACTTCCTACTGTCCATATTCTGACCCCTTTGCAACCGGGTTGTTTAAGTGTCCTTACTCCTTCTTGCTCGGACAAGGCAACGGACTAAAATTTACGAATCCCCCACCCCATAGGGAAAAGAAAAGGCCAAAATGTACTAACCCCCCACCTCTCTGGGAAGGCAACGCAAAAAATGAATTAATCCCCCACCCCTTCGGGCAAGACAAAGAGTCAAAGACCCCACAAAGCCCCACCCATACCCCATGTTTCCCCGGGGTGGGGGGTTGGGGGTTTACAGTGACAGGTGCATAAAACTTAGCCGGATAGACAAAATGATCGAAACTACGCAAAAAACGAGCTACATTAGAGGAGATACAATACAATACATACTGAATTGACCGTTCCCCATAGGCGCTTTTCAGGGCCAATGAAACACAGTTAACGAAACGACGGAACAGAACAACAAATGTTAAGAATCCCAACTGGCCGGAGGCAAACCAGTTGGCTATTTACAAGTGCAGCTGAGAAGTTGAACCAGGGACTACTTGGAACAAATTCAACGAGTGGTCAAAGTGGGTGTTGAACCCGGGATCTCCGGATCTGAGGCAAGCGCCCTAACCACTGGGCCACACTGCCTCCTGTTGCAAATAGACATAGGCTTTTCACGAGTGTTTAAAACCTTAAGACGATTAGCATGCCAGTCCTGTTGCGTGACTTTACGACAGCTTGTCGTGCAAATGCTTTAGTGTCTCAGCTTGAACCCAATCCGTGGAAAGAAGAGATGTCCCGAGATTTTTGTCGGTAGGCAAAATTCTTATGTAAGGATTAGATTTCAGCTCGCTAAGTTCGTCTCGTTTTTGCATTGTGAGGTTGCTCCTCCACATGTGGTTTGCCAGTCACAATGCTATTTTGTAGTTCTTTAAATAATGTAAAGAGTTTGTCTCCAAGATCTGGATTTTCTCGCGGTGGATTCTAGCCTGTTGGGACGTATAATCTGGGGTTGAAATCTTTGTCTTCTAGACAGTTGGTAAACTTATCTTGAAGGCGACCCCTTCGACAGAAATCTTGAATTTGTGAGTCGAACGGACCTTCACTTAGAGGTTGAAGCAAAGGCCTAAACTTTAGGCCCAGGCCATGCCAGGCCCAGAACCCTAGATTGCCGCTCAGTAAGCTTGAGAGAAGTAAAATTATGAATTTCCGAATTCCGTGGAAGCAAGTCGTAAAGAGGTCGTTTAGCCATCTTGGACAACCATTTTTCGTACACAGAACACTTGTCTATCTTACGTAGATTTTCAGGCTGTAAGCTTGCTTTTCCTGAGGCAACTCTCTGACAAAATCTGGAATAGTGCAATTCCCTTTCCAATGCCATGAACCCGGAACGTTGTATCACAACCTAAAATCGCGTGGACGAACAAAACACTAGAACAGACGTCAGGTCCAAGAGCTATATTACTTTCTTAATGTTCCATGTTCTTCTAGTGTTGTCTCGTTGGTGTGACTCGGGTCGGAAGAACAGGTCGCTGGCGTCTTTTTCTGCGTAATGCAGCACTAGAACAAGTAAGTCAATGTCGTCACCGATCAACACAGTAGGAAGAGTTCTAGCCTTAGCGACTGCAGTTTTAACAATAAGTACATCAGCATTAGTTGCATGAAGAGTAGAATAACCTTTGCGCTCTAGTGTTTCTGCTAACAGATTGACAAACTTTTGCTTGTTCTCTTTATTGGAAAGGAAAAGCTCCTTCTTTAAAGAAAGAATCATGCTGGGTTCGAACAAAGCCACTGGGCTGCATTCATGCCTTCTCATGTGAGTACAGTCTTTAGTGGAAGGTTCATTTTTATAACCATCAAAAACAATGGTGGCGCGGGGATATCTGCGCTCAATGTATTGGACATACAGCGAACAAATTGTGTCAAACGATACACCACGTGGCCAGATAACTCGGTGTAGCAATGCTCCGCCGTCCTGGACGTAGTGCCCACTTTCACTGATATTTATTTCCGTTTGACTATCTTTTGTCATAAACCAGATTGCATCTGCCAGTACGGGCTCATTTGCTTTGCGAGGGAGAAGGGATTCATCAAACAGTGATGTCGGGTAGCTACACATCTCGCACTAAAAATATTGCGCAGGATTTTCATATCGTCCTGTTGTGGCAACGACGCTGAGTCTCTGGAACATTAATTGTGCATCAACTTGCACCTCGTCGTTGTTCAGTTTCACTGCTGCTTTGCTTGCAAAAGTAACAACTTGATCCTTTTTACGAAAGGTATGTTCAATCACGTTCTTTCCTTTCAGGAATTCTACTACTCTCCCTTCCACTTCTCTAGATTTGTCACAATTGACGCGCCTTTCTGCAACCACTCCGGTCGCGATGTTACGTAAAGCTGACGACTTTGTGCTGAATGGGTTTCTTTGAGCAAAGTAGGCGATAAGGGTGTTGGTGTCCTTGAAATCTCTCCCTTTTCTTGCTTTGGTTGTGTCTTCGTGCTGTTGGCTTGCGTGGTCTCTCTCGTTTCTTGCTTTGGTTGTGTCTGTGTGTTGTTCGCTTGTGACATAATTAACGCCTGTCAAAGTCTGCATAGAATTGTTAACGTCAGCACAGATAGGCATTGACATAAGCCACACAAGCCGCTGAATTTCCGACATCCCGTTCCCTCTTGTCAGCCCGCCAGTGGTCTTAATGCTGCGCATTAAGACTTGTTACCTACCTGTTACCTATGTTCTTCGTGCCATGTAGCACATAAGGCCTCAACACAATCCCGCCAACCATCTCTGTCAGCCGCTGCCATTTTTACCTCACTCCAGTTCTTCCATCCCGCTTTTTCTCTTTCTCTCTTCGCCGTCCTTCTCCATGTTGTCCTTGGTCTTCCCCGTTTTCGCCGCCCCTCTGGGGCCCAGGTTAATGCAGTTCTACGGTCATTGTTTGGTTCTTTCCTCATGATGTGGCCGATGAATTTCTTGGTTCATCATTATCGCCACGCCTTGCATGTGTTGATCGTCATCTCGTCCTGAGTACAGTACTGTTTCACCTGAGCCCATTTTCATTCTACCTGCTCCCATCCATCGGCATTCACTTATTCCCATAATTTGGATCTTCATCTGATTCATCACTCTTGCAACTTGTGCTGATTTCTCTGCAGTACACATTGTTCTCACATTCCAATTTCCTATTCTAATCTGAGTTCTTGGGGTCACTAGTGGTTTGTTCAGCTCCCGAGCATCCTTTCGGCTTTGGCTCAAGGGCGTCATTCTTTGCATACCCAAGCAAGGTAGCGCATTGGCTCCAAGGGAAGGTTGCCTTCGAGTGTTTAAGGTTTCTGTAATCCACTTTGTTTTAAGGGGGTGGGTGATTGGCCCACCGCCTAACCCTCAACCTTGGAGGACCAGGGGGTGCTCTTTGTCGGCCTTTACCCCTCAACCAATCCGGCATGGTTAGACCTGCCAGGGACTAGAGTCCCAGCCGGCACAGCTCTCAGGGTCATTGAGACACTCAAACCTCACCACCGCATTAAGACTTGCTCAATCATTAAATCAGTCGAAATACCACCCCAGAAACGATCACTTCGCCGTGCAACATGTACATGTGGGTTAGTCTTCTCAAGATCTTGCATTTGCTGGCAGTATGTATGTCCGGCGGCTGCAAATTATGGTAGCATTTCGTACGTTGCTTGTAGGTGAAGCAATCAATTTCCTGTGCGCTCAGCTTTAATGAAAACCGTAGAATATCCAGCATTTTCATGTATTCGAGCCAACGTGCCCCTGTGCGACTATCAGTTAACAAGGATTGTTGCTTTTCTCTCAGTTTGCTGCCGATTTGGATCAGTACCTCTGATGTGCACACTTCGTCCCTGATTTCCGGCTTGTCAATAAGTTTCTCGAGAGCACTTTGGCTGCCTCTAGATCTGCATGAAGCGTGCGCTCTTCTTCATCCTGTTCAGCCTCTTGTTGTTTGTCGGTGTCGGGAACATGCAGCGGGAGATTAAATGAATCGGACACTAAGAGTGTGTTCAGGGCTGCATCAATAAGCAAATGTCCCCTAATGGCACGTGCCACTGCCTTACCACTCATGATATGCGGCACCGTATTTTTGACATAAACCAATTCTAGTACTTCCTCGATGCCAGACCCTACCATTACATATCCGATACAACCTGAACAGCTCATTTCAACATGAAGGCCGCCTAAACGCAGCACAATAGACCTCAATGCAACTTGCTATTTGATGGCTCCTTGGAAATTATCATCTGTGCCTTCCACCATAGCGGTTGGTCAAAAGTTACAATGGGCGCGAAGTTGTAACGTTCAGCTTGTTCTGCGATAAAGTAAAGCGTGTGTGAATACAAGTCATATCGCTGGAGTCCATGTCAATCATCGGAAGGAAGAATACTGAGGATTTTCCGGGATATGGTCCATCTAATGTAACTTGCATCATACCAGACCATGCAGGTCTCGGTGACCTAAGACGAGGCTGACTTAGTTTCCATAGCAAATCTAAATTGGCAGTTGGATTTTTAACATGCAAATCATGTAGCTCCTTGAAATACAGGGGCGTGTTCTCTACAGGCCCTACAAATGGGCAAATTTCAATACTTCCAGTTTTAGCGATAACTTCTGTTGTCACTTTACTTTTAGGGACTGGAATTTTGGATTTGGTTCCTGGTGTAATAGTAGCTATAATTCCCATTCCGTGGAACGTGCCATTGCCATCTAATGTCCTGATATTATGGTCGACATTATCTGCCGCATACTGAACAAAATGTTGTGGTGAACATTCCGGTATATCAGTTCCTTGTGCTGCAGCGGCGCATTTCTCATAATTTGTGACAGTCTTATATGATGCACAGAATCCATGCGCGTTAAAAGAATCAGTGAGGAACGTTGAGGAAAAGTGATGGTGCATCTGAACACCTAGGCCAATCTGCAAGGGGGCCATTAACACCCGCGGCCTAACGGCTTGCATGATTGCTTGTCCCACGGACGCAATTTTTAAATCCACAACTTTTCCAGTAAACAAAGTCCTCAGAAAATTCTGTAAGAGAGAGGGAATAAAATTGAGAGCTTCCTTTATGTCTGACACTTCAGTACTTGAGGGATAAACATCACTAGAAACATCAATGCTCTTAATATCGTCCTTTATAAGCTTTGCAGCGGTCTCGATTATTCTTTTCCTCTCTTCTTCGTAATTTTCCTCCCTTGGTTTGTAGTAGAACTCATTAATAACAGATTGTGCCGTTTGCTTAAAAGTCACTACATTATCTATACCATGTATCGTTGTAATTACGATCTTGTCCTTGAAATGATCTTGCATCTTACTTTTCATATACACCGCACTGTAAGGTTCTACACCTGTTTCCTCTAAAAACTCTCCCATTTTCTGTGTAAGATCAGCCACGGTAGTCTGCTCTTCGTCAATTTCTTCTAAATAATGAACTACTTTCATGAACGCTGAGCTCTTAACGGTATCTACTGGCCGTCCGCCTTGATTGGACTTCTTGGCCACGCTGTTTCCAGATTCGCTGCTGTACTGTATTGGTATGCTTTTGCCCGTCCGGAAGTTGACGCTGCACGTCTCGTGGTATACGGTGTCTGCAGCATGGAGATCTTGTGCGTATTGCAGACGACCTAATACTACGTCTGCCCATTGATCATTTCTTTCTTTGCACGCCTTTCTTATCGAGTCTTGAAAGTCCTTGGCCCTAACTGGGATTGTGTCAAAGCCTCTCTTTTGGACATCAAATTACGCTCCTTTGCCACAAAAGATGCAGTGAGTGCTCTTTGGGTATAAAACTTGGCGTTTTTGAGCGTCGGTTTATGACATTAATTTTCTGAGTGGCGTCCACCCCTGAGTTTGGATTCTTTTGCACATACTTGGGTCTTATAAGATCTAGTCGGCATTTTTTGTGAACTCGATCGCCTACTTTGCAAAGGATGGAACTGTTTGCAGCTTTTATACTATCAACACCCTTTTGTATTAGTTCTGAGGTAGAATCCCCGACTTCACAGATTTCCTCGCATAAACAGCAAATTTCCATCAAAGTCGGCTCGCTTTTGAAAAAAAGAAAACCCAAAGTCATGCAAATGAAATTAGAAGGACGAATAAATCGAGCAAAACGATGAAATTTTACTTTGACTTTTGGCGTAAACTGCATCTTAAAAAAGATAGATATATAGATAGATAGATAGATAGATAGATAGATAGATAGATAGATAGATAGATAGATAGATAGATAGATAGATGGTTTTATTCAAAATCATGGCAGCCAACAGGCTGAATTATGATATTCGTAACAATATATGTAAATATGTAAAAATATATATGAAAAACTAGAGAAAAATTATATATTAAAATATGTAATATAAGGATGTATGTATATATAAAAAGAATGACTAGTTAATATAAATTAAATATAATTGTGTAACTAAGTATCCATAATTAAAACTATAAAACGGTGCCAGCTTTCCTTGCATTGTTATTAATAAAACTTAATTGTGTTCTTTTAGTTGTGTTACTAA
Source organism: Montipora capricornis (assembly GCF_036669925.1). Lineage (NCBI taxonomy): Eukaryota > Metazoa > Cnidaria > Anthozoa > Scleractinia > Acroporidae > Montipora > Montipora capricornis. The sequence goes on along the minus strand of NC_090892.1, from coordinate 68,628,146 downwards.
ATGTTCTTGTTTTCCTTAAATTGTAATTGTAATGTTCAGTTTGTGTCCTGGTCTGCATGCTTCCTTAAATAGTTTACATGTAATCATCTGGCGCCTCTCCGATAGTTTTAGTAGACCAGTGTCATCTAGTGCTTGCTCGTAATTTGTGCCCGGATGATTAATGCGCAAGGCACGCTTCTGACAGTACTCTAGATCATTGGCGAGATATTGTGGCAGGCTATCATGAAATAATGCACATGCGTACTCCATCATAGATCGAATACAGGTGATGTAGAAGGTTGTAAGGTCCTTTGGTTTTACTTTGGCTCGTTTAAGTTGACTCAGAAAGTATAAACGCTTGTTAACTTTCTTGATAACTTCGTCCACATGGTCATTCCACTTCAGATCGTTTGCTACGGTTATGCCAAGAATTTTGGCTTTACTAACACAGTCAATGTTCTTGTTATTGACCTTTATTGGCTCAAAATCCCTGTTGGATCGTGTAAAACTAATTCGCAGTTCTTTACATTTATCTTCGTTCAGCTGGAACTTGTCGGCAGACACTTGTTGGGATAGGTCATCAACACACTGCTGGATCTTACTTGTAAGGTTCTTTAATACAGTTTCAGCTATGGTTGTGTCGTCAACATACTTCCATATTGGAGCTCCGTTGATAGAAAGGTCGTTGATCATGATGGTGAACAGCCATGAACCCAATTTAGTCCCCTGGGGCACTCATGATGGAATTACTCCCCATTCAGAGTAGCAATCTTGAGCGAGCTTGACGCGTTGTCTGCGGTCCGTTAGGAAATCTTTTATCCAGGTGACAATACCACAAGAGAGGCCAAAAGTCGAGAGCTTCTGCATCAAAATCGTGTAATCGATGAGGTCGAACGCCTTACGAAAGTCAAATAGGGCGACACGAACAGTAGCACCATTACCATCAGTAGCGCTAAGCCATGCGTGAATCATACTAATGAGCGCGATGGTAGTATTGGACCCTGGAACCGTTTCATATTGGTGTTCATCGACCTTTGCAAGTATAGCTGGTTTGATGTGATCCACTACGTATTCCTCAGCAATCTTGGATAAAACGGGTGTGAGCGATATTGGGCGTAGGTGTTTATTAACGTCTTTAATTGGTTTCTGCTTCGGGATAGGAACAATATCGGCCTCTTTCCAAGACTGGGGGAGTCTTTGTTCTTTAAAGGATTGGTTAATAATATCTGCTATTGGATCAGCGAATAGGTCAGCGTTTTCTTTGAGAAGCCATGCCGGAATACCGTCAGGTCCAGTGGCTTTAGATGGATTTACAAATGATAGTTTTTTGAAAACAGACAATGCGGACACTTGAAAAGGGGAGCTTCATTGGGTAATTCCTCCGCGGCGTTGGATTGAAGAGAATCAAAACCACTCATTACGGACAAAAAGGCAGAGTTTATAAAATTGGCGACATCGTTCAACGGGTGCGGAAAAGTTGGTTGACCGCAATCAATGTGTGGGTACAAAGATGCCGGGTCCGAGTCCTTAGATGTTGACATTCCACATAATTTCTTGACCTCACTCCACCAGGTAGCTGGTTTACTCTCTTTCAAGTGTTCGACCTTTACCTCATAGAATTTGGCACGACAAGACTTTCTTTCTCGGTTCACCTGATTTCTGAGGGCGCGATATTTTGCATGGTCACCTTGCGCAAGTGCTATCTGACGCTTACTAATAAGGTGCTTCAACTTTCGGTTTACCCAGGCCGGCTCGTTAGGATGAATAGTCTTCTTCTTTAACCGGAGAAGAAAATTAATACCGGTGTTAACAATATTCTCTAGTATTTTGACTTTATCTTCACAAGTGTGACTACTTTCGAACCATGATTTGATATTTACTTCCTCCAGATATGTGCGCATTGCTAATCGCTTTGTAGGTCGTAAATCTCTTGACATACTTGTGATCTTAGTTGCGAGTTGTTTATTTCGCTCTAAAGGCTGGACTTCGATAATGTAATGATCGGACAGACCAAACGCAGGACGTTGAATAGACGAATCGTAAAACTCTTTTAGATTGGTGAAGACAGGATCCAAGGTGTTGGAAAGTCAATAATCTGATGTAACTTGAAGCAGGTTTTTAGACGTGAACATTTCTCAAAAAGGGTTTTGTTGAAGTCACGAAGTAATGTAATTCCGCATCCAGGGAAACGAGCTTCGATTATTGATAAACAATCGGTAGTCAAGCATATGCGTATCGGTTGCGCTTGGAGGGTGATATAATGTGCCGACAACAATACTGGTGATTCCTCTTGGGAGCCGGGAAGGACGTAATTGGGACAAAAGAACTTCAAATTGATCGTTTTTAAGATCTTCAAGAACTTTGAATTGGATAGAGTCTTTGATGTATATACATACTCCTCCGTGCTCTGCCTTGCAACGATCACGACGAACCACATTATAGCCTGATATTGAAATAACATTATTATCGATGTGGTTTGTACAATCGTACAAACATTTGTTTTCCGAAGAAAGTCTCGTGTTAAACTTACAGACATGACAGAACTAGCATCGAGCAAGAAATAGTCAGGCGTGCATACTATACCGTTTGGGTTCCTTATGCACAGCAAAAACACTTTAAATGGTGATAATTATTATTTATCATGGCTTTTTATTTCAAAATTAGCTTTTGTTATTATTATTCAGTTTGTAGTCAGTAAATTTTCTTGAATAGCCCACGTTATATTGAAATATCACTTTTATTTTATTATTCTCGACTCGGGCTCCCTGTGGTAAAATCAGCCAAGCTTTTATCCCTAAATTCCGGCATGTTCCACTAATGGGATTTTTTGGAACTTTTAGTATGTTGTTTAGCACCTCTATCTTAACCTTTTGACGTCGAAATAAATTCTGTTACAGTTTATTTGACGTTCCACCACAATTTCCCTAGACTATTGTTGCTATTATTATTGTGATAAATTGTGTGATTGGTGGATTAAGCTGAGTGCACTCAATATGATTGGCTGATGTAACTGTCCTATTTCAGTTATCCGATTACAGCCAACTGTCCGATTTCAAAACTACACAATTATTAGTGAAAAATAAAGCAGTCAATGCACCAATCAAATTTGAGAAAATTGTAATGGTTATGATTAGATATTAATATCATGAGTGACAAATTACGTTCATAAATCACCATTTTGGCATTGTAGGAAAAGTTGCCATGGCAAAATTGTAATGTCTCCTGTGAAATTATAAATTAACGCTGAAATTTCGCGCCAAAATTAAGGAGTAATTTGTCACCCATGTCATTAGTGGAGATAGAGGCTCCCCTTAATGAGCTCCTGGTTTCCGACATAAACAAAAAAGTCTTTTAGCATCATTAGAGGCTCCTACTTGTCAAAAAAGCATGAAAATTGTTTTTATAATATTGTAACTCGAGGAGTTGCCCGATATCAGTAGTTAACAGGCAAGAAATAAGCCAAAGTCAAAATAAGTTTCTTTTGTCATTAGGTCATGTTGCAGCATTTTTACGAATTTTAAGAGATGTAGATCATCTTTTCAGGGGCCGTCGACATATTCTCTTAACGTCAACTGGACCCCCGCTTACAGTGGATTTCACAAAACTCTTGACAGGCGGTTTGCGAACTTCGTTATAAATTTCCAAAGTTCGCTTCGAACTTGGGAATTTCATTAAGTAACTGTCAATCAAATGGCGAACTTGGGAATTTCGCGCCGAACTTCGTTGGAATGTGGCCAAGTAATTTCAACATTGCTCTCGTTTGTGTTTTGAAATGAGTGCCTTCACCGTGTAAGGAAAGGCAACTCCAAGTTTTGTTGGGCAGAAAATTATTGAAAGCTGGTTAGAATGGAAAGGACCATCTCAAATAGGACAGGAAACCAGGGGCAACCAACGAGAATATGAGATAAACTAAGAATAAAGCTAGGATTCGAGCCAGGATTCGAGCCAGGATGCGAGCTAAGATCCTAGCCAGGATTCGAGACCTAACCGAGATCTAACCTAACCTAACCGAGACCTAACCTAACCTAACCTAACCGAGACCTGCCCTAACCCTAACTAGACCTAACTAGACTAGAACCAACGCAAATAGACCTAACCTAACCGAGAGATTCGAGAATAAATAGCGGAGAAAGCTCATCTTAGCTCAAGTCCTGGCTGGAATCCTGGCTCGGATCCTAGCTCGAATCCTGGCTCGGATCCTAGCTCGAATCCTGGCTCGAAGTTTTGGTATCCTCCGAGAATATAGTTCTAAACCACTTAAACATAGCTTTGTTAAACATATTTTAGTATTTAAACAGTAGATATAGCCGGGCATATTTTTATTCCCTAAAAATTTTTCATCTGTTCGGATTTCCTAGCTGAAAGTCTAGTGATCCGAAAATTATAGGGATCAAAACTTTCCTTTTCGAAAATTTCAGTCAGAAAAAAGGCTCCCAAAAATTCTAGGTGACCTTTTTAGGGTAAAAATTCGGTTTAAAATGGGCAATTATACCATTTTTTAGATGTTCGAAAATCCTAGGACAGGCAGGCAAGCAAGAAATTTTACAACAAATGATCCGAAAATTCTATACAATATTGGTTTCTCCGAACAGATATATAACAGAAAACAGTCGTTGGGTGCCTTTGAGGAAATAGACTTCCAAAACAAACCATTGCCAAAATTGTTGATGTTTCGTTCGCAGAGGGAATATCAAAGACAACAAATGAAGAAATACCACTCGGTCAGCTCGTGCTGAAAGAAGTGAATATTTATATGGAGTGTTGTAAAACTATCAAGCCCAGCATTTACAGCATTGAAATGCAAAACAAACTGGCAAAGAATAACGTTTCATTGTTTGCCCGAAAATGACCCGTCGCGTGCATCGATCGGCCGCAGCTTAACGCAAGATCTTGGTTTATATTCTTTCAAGAAATTCAGCGTTATTACACAGGAATCACTGACTCTTGAAAATAAAATATAATTTTCCAGTATTCAGCAGCTTGCGCGAACAAAGCATTTTTGTGACGAGTGTTCAGTGTTCATCCCCACGAAGTTGGGCGCGAAATTCCCAAGTTCGTTTCAAAGTTTCCCATTTGATTGACAGTGACGCAATGAAATTCCCAAGTTCGAGGCGAACTTACGCAATTCACAACGAACTTCGCAAAGCGCCTGTCAAAAGTTTTGTGAAATCCACTGGACGTTCAGTGGGGGAGTGGGTAAGGCAGTGGACGTTTTTAAACAGCAGCAAACTGACACCTTTTTAGAACACGTGTCATAAAATTGTTATTGTCTTGATAATGCGTACGTACGTGCTTGGCATTACTGGACAAGTATAAATAAATCCTTTTTTAAGAAAGAAATGATTGTGGTATAAGGTTTTGTTTTGGCTTTGCTTTAGACTGTACTAGTGACCTCAGTTTCTGGAAAATAGCTACTCTAGGATAGGAGTGATTTGGAGAGTTTACTCTAGTATAGGGTAGCAAAATCCAGCTGAAACTAGCTTTCGTATGGGCTAAGGGTCCCAGGGTCCCAGCGGCACATCCCCACCCAGAAATTCCTAAAGTACCCCCCCCCCCCCCCCCCGGGTTACTGCTAATTTTTTGCGGTGCCTTCCGGGGATTCTTTCGTAAGGGTGTTATTTTCGGTATAACTCCAGCAAACTATATATCACCAGGAAACCATGACCCGGAGCCTACAGCTCCCATACTGGGCCTATAAAACAGCATTTTTACAGACCGATCTATTTTTAGACTATGTTTTCCGGAAAAAACAAAGGCAGTTCCGGTTCGGTGACCCTATGACGTCAGCTTAATTTCTTGTAATTGGTCATCGGGCTCCTGTGGGAGTCTCATTCGCGGGAAATTCAATCCAAAAATAAATCGGTCTGTGAAAACGCCGTTACACAGTAGAGTTGTAGGCTCCGGGTCATGGGTTCCTGATATCACAGAAAACGTAATAAAATGAAAAATCGGAATATATGAACATTTTAAGTTTGTTATACAACACAACCGCATCGACTACAAGTAAATGGCGAACTCAACATGCGATAAAGTGAAGATACCCGGATGTATTCCCGCGTCGAACTGTACGCGGGAGGCCTAGAGTGTTGACGAGTGTTGACATCTCATAACACCTTGGGGGATTAACATTTTAGTCACGAAAAACACAAAATTTGAAAGAAAAAAACATTTTCAAATAATTTCTGTTTTAGAAGAAAACAAATATAATGAACTATCTCACGGTAGCTTTTTAAAATTTTGCAAAATTCGAGACCGAAAAGGTTAGCAGTAACCTTAACAAGACAAGACTGTAAATTGTAATCTTTTAAACTCTGTCCTTAGTCACCATAAATTCTACATTTTACATTGTGAACTTTTTTACTGTATCCTAAAGGTCTCGCCATTTTTCTTTGGCTGATCGAACAACACTTTCCTTTGCAAGACCTTGACCTTTGTTTCGCCGAATATAACGCGCGATAAACTTTTCATACTTGGATATTGGGTCTTTGTAGATCAGGTATCCTGCGCGTTTAGTTTCTTTCACATCGTTCCCAGCAAGGTTAGTTGTTTTGACATCTCGCCGAACAAGAAGAAAGCTCGCGGCATCAGAGTAGCGAAAGAGGAACGCATACATGACTGGGAAAATGGATTGCCAACGGACCACATGTTTAAAACAACTTGGGGGCTAGCGATTGTGGCTTTTCCTTTGAATACTGTACTTAGAGGGAGATACAAACAGGATCAACAGGAAAATGCAGTTGTACTGGTTGGAGAAACCAGATTTTTATGTATGAAGTTCCCGCCACATTCTTAACGCAGTCAATTTTATTGATACCGGTCGTTGACCTCTCCCTGTAGTAAAGTGCATGTGAATATTTCTAATCAGCTGTAGCGACTGGGGCCGGACAGGGACTTCTAGGTCAGTAAAACTTCAAGTGGACGTTAAGGAGACGGGGGTTCTGACCTAAACGCCTAGTGAGGACAAAGTGAATATCTCGACAGCCCCTTAATGCTCTCCGCTACACTTTGAATGAACTGCCCCGACTGCTTCAGGCGCTATCCTGACGTAACTACAAATATAAGCAAATATTTTACTCTCACTCGCTGTTCTTTGGTAAATCTTTTTAAAGGTTTTAACACGTTCTAAAACCAACGGGGATATTCTAAAACGTTAATATTTGGCAAAATATTGATAGTTCCGATTAAAATGTGCCAAGAAAACTGGGCATTTTGGCACAAAGTAGCTTATTTAAGGTTTAAAATTGCTAAGCCCGGATTGCCGAGCTTGGATTTGAAAAAAAAAAAGGCTCAATGTATGGTTTTTTTGCCAACCTTCCACTCAGTTAAGTGTGGCAAAAATACCAAAAAAGTATGCCGGAAGATGCACTCAAAAATGGAAAATTGTGCTTAAAAATATATTTTTTTGCTAAAAGGGCTTGGCAAGAAATTCAGAGGTTTCTTTCATTTATTGCCAGAAACATAAATTTATGTCAAGAATGAGAAGAACGGTTCAAAATTTTTCCAAATTGAAGAAGGTGGATTGCTTTTTTTGTCTAAGAAAGGCAAATGAGTGTTGCACGAGTTACTTAACATTCAAATCTCTTTGACGACATCATCATAACCTCTAAATTTAAAATCAGTCCAATGCAATGCAAAATGACGACGGGAATTTCCAACGTCAAAGCTGTGGGGTTGATACAAAATGACCACGGAAATTTCCAACGTCTAAACTATAGGATGATACAAAATGACCACTGAAATTTCCAACGTCTAAACTATAGGGTGATACAAAATGACAACGGAAATTTCCAAAGTCAAATTTGCGAGAGGCACGACCATGGAAATCTCCAAGATTAAAATAAATGACCACGGAAATTTCCAACGTCAAACACAAACGACCATGGAAATCTTTGAGATCAAATTTGCACTTAATCAAAAATGACGATGGAAATTTCCAGCGTCAAAATTTCGCGCATGAGCATACCCGAAATCGCCTCGGAAATTTACAAAGTCTTTTTTTTTTCGCAAATGTTGAATGCCTAATTGCGTACTTCATAAGATCAGCTATTCCACGTTCTAACTCTATTTCTTGAAAATATCTTTTCTTTTATATTTGATCTTAAACTTCCAACAAAATAGTCGCCCCTTGAAGATGATCTTGTCTTGTTTACAGTTCAGTTTTGCAAATTATCAAAAGCTGTTAATGTAGGCTTGTGTGGTTATTAACAACTGAAATTCAGTCTTCGTTCAATGTTAGGCCAAATTAAAAGATGAAGGGAACATGTGCGCCTTTATCATCTCTGAACTCACCTCCGAGTCAGGTTTATCATCCACCTGATCAGCAAAGAGTTTGCGCCCGACGACCTTTGAACGATCGGTGGAATCATGGCCTCTGCTAAATCGGCATCGACTGACCTTGTCTCGCGCTGTGTCTTCTTTATCACACCATCATATCGTCTAAAAGCCATGTGCTATTGTAGCTACTTCTCAGGGGGTTCGAGTGACTTGCTCCCTTTTTGTCATCGGCCAGCATTGCTTATGACTTTGATTGAAACATTTTGAACCATAAAATTTTTGGATATCTTTCTTTAGGCTAGCCTCTTCAAATCAATCTTTCCGTCTGTCCACTTAAAGGGCAATGTAAGTCAATCATGGCAACTTACTTGCCATGCCATCTTCCTTCTCTGCTTCCAATCTCCAAGGGGAACACATTCAACCGATATCATTACGTTCACTCGGCAAAGAATTAACGCCATGAATTGGTTCCCGCAAGGTTAATTTACAAGGGTAGTCTCCCTCGTGGTCTTCCATGAAATGATTTCTCAAAAAGTTCACTGGTATTTGGACTGAGGTCACTCACCGTTTACGTTGACTCAGTGTGGCTTCAACCGGAGTTCATTTGTCGCTGGGCTACTTGCAGACATGGCCGAATCTGCTCAGTTCTCCTCGCTAATTTCATCATCGAAATAAGAATCGAAAAAATCATTAGTAGCAAGGCTGTTACAGGACGATAAACGAAGTCATTTTCCGTACTGTGCATTTGAAACTACTTCTTCAACGGCCTGTTGTCCTATTTCGTTTAGGTTTCAATGTCGTGGTGTGAAACTGGGCGGCAAGTTTCTGTGTGTCATGTGTCATGCGGTTTTTGAATGCGACAGTGCGGTTGATGTTAAAAGCCAAGCACGACTCCAACGGCTCGCAAATGTTTTTCTATTCCCTTCTAGAGTTTTAATAGCTCTGAATAAAAGTTCTTGAGGGATTTTCCTCTTTTGCAAGATAAAAGGGGGAGCTCTTTGAATATTTTGTTGAGCGCTTGCTGACCTTGTATAAAGTGACCTGCGTTTTTAAGTGCGGGGAATTAATTTGTTATCCACGAAAGCAACCTTATGAAAGAAGCCTTTTACAGCATAACAACTGAGCAAAAAACTAAGCAACTTGCCTTTTGCCTTTTCTGAGGGTTTATTAAATTGCAGGGCTCGAGGCGCCAGTTTTAAATTTTTCGGTCACTTAAATCATTAATTCCGGTTCTTTTCTGCTTTTTACTTGACATTTGAATTAACTGACGGAAATTCATTCAGATAAGGTTTTAACAGAAATCTCACGAAAGGGGCGAATAGCACGCTAGCTCGTTAGAAACGTTTGAGGAAAAAGAACTCCCACCAACAAGCTCATCTGCAAATCCATCCAGCCTAAATAGCTAGCACTTTAATTCTTTTGGCGACTCAAGATTTTCAGCTAATATAATAATGACTAACGGGCGTTTGGGGTCTTGTGAAACCAGTGGTATTTTGTGGAACCGATTGAAGATAACAAAATTGTTATTCACAACTCCGTAACCGTCCTCTCAAGCGGGATGGCAAAGAGCGTGGATATGTTCTGAACATCTTCCCTTCAAAAAGTGACAAGAAAAGCGAACGGTTGAAGGTAAGAGAGAATGTTTCATTTTTAAAAAAAACTGATTGTCAGCCAAAAGTAGCTCCAATAAAGTTTCTTTCATTTCATGTTCTTTTACAGATTGAATTGGTGATTTGATACTGGTCGATGCAAAGCACGAATGTAACGTTATTAGCGTGTGCCGTTTGCAGCAAATTGCAGATTTCAATGGGACTACCGATATTCATCTTTGTTCGCTCGGTTTTACTTGTCCTATAGTTTTCAGACGATTAAGAGCCAAGTTTGTGGCTAACGACAGAGAGCAGAATTATTTTTGTCATAAAAAAACTTTTTTTCCTCAGTATTGACATATTTCTCTGTTGGTTTGCAACGACTGGAGGGACTAACCGTAGCTTAATTCTATTTGTCATAATACTGTATATAATACTGTATATAAAAATTACATTTCAATTAAAACAAGAGTGAGTAATTATTTAACGTCTTTCTGGGAAAAAAAGGTTAGTCATCTTATTAGTGAAAACGTTCCACGAACAGCCCATATGTCTATATAGTGAATTGTCTTCAAGCTTAGAATCTGAGTGTGTGAAATATCTCGTGTTTAGTCCGTGGGAGTTAAGCTCGTCCTTAGACAATAAAGTTGAAGATCTCCGCTTCAGGTAGTCCTGTTTTACTTTTGCCAAAAATGACGTTGGAAAAATCCGCCGTCATTTTGCTTGATATTCTGTAAAAAATGACGTTGGAAATTTCCGCTGTCATTTTGCCTCATCTTCTGTGAAAAATGACGTTGGAAAATTCTGCCGTCATTTTGCTTGATCTTCTGTAAAAATGACGTTGGAAATTTACGTTGTCATTTTGCCTCATCTTCTGAAAAAAATGACGTTGGAAATTTCCGTCGCCATTTTCTCTGATCTTCTATGAGAAAAGACGTTGGAAATTTCTTCTGTTATTTTGCGTGACTGTTTAGTCAAAAATTTGACAAAATTTGATAAATATTGCAAAGTTGATAAGTGCTCCGGAAAAATATTCTTTTTTCTTTCGAAATATTGCAAACTGGATAAATCATTTGGTAGAAAAGTGGAGATTCATCAACAATATTTATGGTGTTGTGCCACAATTTGGAAAAAATGACCGCAAAACATATCATTTTTACCAGAATTAGACGGTTTTAGAATACGACGAAGTGTTTTAGAACGTGTTGTTTTATGGCCCGTAGCGTTTTTCGTTTTGACAATACAGCATTTTGAACTTCCGAATTTTCGCCTTGCGTGACACCAAGACTAACTGACATAAAGCTGTTTGGTTCAAAAATAGTTTCGCCCGGTGGTTTTTGGCAAATTAAGCATTAAACGCTGTACAAGACATGTTTAAATGTGCTGATTTAGTTCAACGTACAAGCAAGAACTGAGGGCTTTAATCGCAAACTGAGGTCCAGATGTTTTGTTGATTCGAGGCCGCTTGCTAAGTTCAAAGAAAGGGATGCAAAAGCGCCAGTCTTCCTCAATTGGTAGAAAATCCACGTAATGCCAACAT